>NC_025993.2:72076966-72093466 GCF_000442705.2 Elaeis guineensis | reverse complement strand
ACAATTTATCAACAATCAGTGAATTAATTTATTACAACTCTTGCACAGGATTAATCATCAATCGAATTGACTATTATACCTTAGAATGATTCTTAATCATCGATCAGCCACATGATCAATTAGAAATTTCTTTTGAGTGTGATCCCATAAATTTAAACCTAAGTTAATAGCATAAGAACAATCTTTCTATACCAATCAAAGTGACCATCTAGCAATGGTACCCGATGTTCGGATAGGTCGAAAGATTGCTGAGCAACATTCAAGAACTTATTGGCATATGGTTACCGTATAATTCATCCCTTTGATCCAAATGCTCAAAATAACCTAGGGTTTAATTGTCAACCCTGATATGGTCATCCATATTATATTTTAATTTTTCAAATCCATCACATGGATTACTTCGATCGAGATTTTACTGAATCAAAACACACAGATACATTAACTCCTACTTATTCGGAGGGGTCAATTTCATTTTGACTCACACACTGACTTCGTAAGTACTTGACTGTATCCAAAAATCTTTCATCATTGAATTAAAAATTTAGATAGTCCGACATCAAAGCACAGTGAGTTGCTTACAAGTCACTATGGTGATCTCAGATTGGAGGGACATTTATACCCATATCCATTGCGAGCTACTCTTGACAACAGAGTGCTCAGTAGTTAGTCACATTCAGTGAGATGTACCCCTACGTCTTACTTGTATGCCAAGCCAATATCTCCACACTCCTTAGTTAAGAGGATAAACAACACACATGGCACACAATGACCTATACTTGATATAGTTATTATCTTAATAATAGTATATCATTTGATCATGAATAAGGGTTTAAGGACTAAATGATATATCTGTAGAGTTTCGGGGAGAACATGCACAGAGAAAGTATAATAGATTTCAAAAATTTAAACTAAAAATTTTTAAATATTAAACTCTTAAACAAGTACATCCTTCATGATTAACAATCATATAAAATATTTTCATAACAAAATTCAAGGTATAAAAGAATACCTGCAACGCTTATTCCAAAACTCCGATAGAACCTCCATCAAGCGCCTAAGTGTTCACCCTCCAACGATGATCCACACAGGGCTTTGATCAAGACACCAACTCCTTACGATGATTCCTCCTCCAAAATTCTCATTCTGAGAATTTCTTTAGGCAACAGAACGTTAGGGCCTCCTTCCTCTCCTCCCAACGTTCCTATCTTTACCTTTCTTGTCTCCTTGTCTTCTTTATATCTCTTCCTAGGCCCTTGTCCTAAAATCAGACTTGTCCTTACTATTTTAGGACTTATCCTAATAAAGAAAGAAAGAAAATAATTAAACAAAAGGGGAGACTTGTGTAAGAAAGAAGAGATTAGGATTTTTGAATGAATTAAAACCCCGGTGCATGACCCTTTTTATCGTTAACGATGGGATGCCATCAAAAACATCTCGCGCCCTCTCCACTCATCAACTCACACCCAACTAGAAAATCTCATGCCTATTTTCAATTTCACATGCCCATCTGGAGACTTGTGACACAAGGCAAACATCAGAAAAAAATCCAAGAGTTGCTTTGCATAGAAAGACTCTTTGGAGAAATTTTTCTTATTGTTTTTTGATGCATCGTGAGGCTTCCCTTGGGCAGCATTTTTCTCCACCCTTGATAAGCACACTCTAGCCATCCAAGGGCCCACACAGAAGGCACTAACCTGAAGATGGTGTGGAGAAAAATTAGATATGAAAAGTGTTGTGCAACATTTTTAAGAGACCAAAACAACTTGGACTCTAGGTGGTGCATGGATTAGGTTTGGCTAGGATTCCAATTTAAATCTAATTTTCATCCAATTTTAATAATTAAGTCATGAAGTGATTTAGCCACAGAAGGACTCCTCTATGTTTAGAATCAAATTATAAATCATCATAAAATATTTCATCATGAAACAAATGGATGAGAACAAGGAAAGGGGCATCCCATCCCATGGGACACCGACTTATTTTTTTTGCGCACAAGATAAACCCCATGCGCAAGAAAAAAATTCTTGGTGTGTGGAATGCTGGTTTTGTGGCACCCAATCTCTGATTCAACTAGCCAAGGGTTGATCTAACTCAGATCCAAAATTGGTTTGACTTAATTTGAATTTAATTAGCCCAATATGGAACCAAATTCAAACCTGGTTTGAAACAAGGAGCTAGGGTTTGCAACATGTGCTAGCATGTTCATCTTGCAAACATGATCTAATCCAACTAGACCTCTGATCAATTCTCTTTATGTGTGACACATTGGGTTTCACATCTAACCAGCAGTGGGTCTGAGTGCAAGTGACATGATTTGATTAGAATTTAATCTAATCGATTTAGGTCCAATCGAGCTAACCCGATTTCAGTAATTAGAACCCTTTCTAATTGATGATCGAATTAAATACTTTAATTCGATCAAACCTATAAGACAAGATTGACATCTAGCAATATATTATATCTACTTAAAAGATATAAAATTTTAATAAAAATATTAGAAATATTCTTCAGCGGAAAGTTACTGCATAATTCGATCCTGTGATCAACCTGCATCCCATTTATGACTCTAGATATAGAATCATGTCAAATTTAATATCATATTTATATTTCTCTTAATCTTATGATGATGATTCAATTACTAAAATATTAAAAACTCTTTTTAATTTTTATCATACTTTGATCAAAGACTTTCTGCATCATCAATTGATTAGAGCAAGTAAGATGCGATCTCCTCTTACCAGGAGTGATCGATTCTATGTTGACCCACTCACAACCTCCACATATATTTCATCATATTTAAAACATCCCGTACATGACTAAGTCACAAATAAGTATGAACCAAAAAATAGATTCATATATATAAGGTTCTATGGTAGTCTCAAGTTAAAGAATTACATACACAACTCCCACTATAAGAAAATATCTTTTGATTAGGCCCTACTTAACATGAACTTACTCAGTGATTCTACCTAATGAGTGATCAAGTTTGAAGATGGCTCGATCAATCCAACCATCATCAGATAGTACATCAGAGTCATCATATGATGAATGATAATTTCATCATTCAGAGAGAACATCAAACGGATGGTGCCTGCAATGTCAATCAAAAATAATGGACCCATTATTACTCACCTTAATGGGAGGCTATGATCTAGTTATCACCATAACCAGCTCATTTTAAGGACCTAATAATTTAAAAAATTTAATCAATTTAGAGAAGAGAGAAGAGAAGAAAAGATCAATCAGTAGACCATAATCCTTCGACTGACTTCATCAAGTCACTGAATCAGGTTAGGTCATGCTGATTGAACTGGTACCTAGATCAGTCATACTGATCAACCTTAATGGCATGGGCTAACTCGAATCACTTAGTGATCTAATCAAAATCTAGTTCACCAAATTGGCCAGATAAGTGAGATCGATGGGAGGGTCTGCTAAGCTTGTCTTAGACACCATCAAAATGGCCAAGTAAGCCACTCCCAATTAAAAATCACTGGTCAAAATGCCAAACTTACTTTAGATATCAATTGGTTAACTAGTTTCGATTTAACCAACCTAATGATTCGGATTCAACCACTGAGCCATAATCAAGGTCTATTTAGTCTAATCAAAGATATGGACTTGACCATCTACAACTATTGTACTAAAAGAATTTTGATTAATTTAATTCAATATTTAGTTAGACTAAATCAATTTCTCTACATGGTCAATCAATTCTTTGACTCTAACCTTAGGTCTAACCCAATTAAAGAGAAGAACCTGATTTGAGCTAACCCATGCCCCATGTTTTATGCAATGTCATTAGATCTAAATCATAATTCTAGATCCAATCAGCTTGATACTTAATTCTCAATTAAGTTTTGCATAACATGGTTAAGGTTTCGAAAATAATTTTTCATGTAAATTTTTTACATCAAGTCATAAAATCTTTTAGATCAAATCTAAATTTTTTATAATTTTAGATCAAAATATTTTTTACTAAATAAGATTAGATGTAACTAACTATCTTCGCAACTTGCATCACATACAACAAAACCTAGGGTTTCAAGATCTAGAATTTTGCAAGAAAGTAAGTTTTCTCTTTTTACTTTCTTCTTCATGAGACCTTATAGTGGCACCCTTACACTTCATGAAGAGCACCCCATTGAATGGGAGGAGAGGATCATGAAACCCTACTTGCTCCTATGATCGGACAGCCTGATGATTACCCAATCCGAGTACTTTGCTACTCAAAATATCTAATCTAAATAAATAATAATCAGATATAAAAATAAAGTAATTTAGATCTAATCTAAATTATAAATAATCAGATCTAATAATAAAAAATTAGATCTAAAGTCATATTAATTCATATCAAAATAATCTGGCTCTGATACCAGTTAAAAAAAATTTACGGTAGTGCAGTACATGTAACTAAAAAATTTTATGTAGTAAAAATAATAAATTAAATAATTTAATTCTAATCATATGTATAAGATCTAATCTTAAACTACCATATCAAAAATTTTTATATAAAAAATATATACTTTAGATCTAAAAATAAAAATCACATCGATCTCATCAATGCTGCAATTCTAGATCTAACTATTAGATCTACCATAGGAATCAAAATAAGTTAGAGATCATTACCAAACAAATTTTGATCTTGATCTCTTATAATTCAATGGTTATACAGGGTATTCCTCATATCACTCGTAGCCACACAAAGTCATCTGGCCTCTATAAAAAAATTCACACGAAGACTGGCGCAGATCAGGGGCTCGGAGATGCTAGTCTGCGAACAACATCAACAGTTGACCTTTTTCTTCTTCTACAAGCACCTTGGACACTCCAAAGTGATAGAAAATTTGGAGGAGGAAGAGAGGAGGAGGAGAAGAGGCTCTAAAAATAAAAAATCTATAAAGAAATTGATCATAGGGCGTCTAAGAGAGGGGTCCCCTTTTTATAGACTAGGAATTAGGACTTTCCAAGAAAGGATGCCATGAATCAACATCAAAACCCCTTTTTGGCATCGCCAAAAACTTCAAAAAGATCACTAGGATGTGGAGAAGAAATTTAGAGTCTCACACACTAAAAAATGTTTTAAGAAAAATAAGAAAAAAAATAATATGATTCCAATAATATACCATATACGAAAAATCTCTTTCCTAGTCTGCATCTTATCTCTAATTTGGATCGCATTCGAATTAGGTAAGAGATAATATTATGACTCATCATCTATAGTTGACCACTCTTATTGGATCCTCTCTCATGGTACCAAATATTACAATCCAAATCCAATTAGGCATGGAGAAATTGGCATGGATCCAGATGTGGTGCAAAAGATAAGGATAGAGTCTTAGTCTGACTTGGACTCTTCATTTCTAATTCAATTCTAATCCAAATCAAATTTAGATTGAAACTACTGATAGAAATGAACCTAATATAATTAAAAATTTAAATATCTCATCAAATATATAATCCAATTAGAAATTAGCTGAGTTCAAATCCTGATCGAATTAGGATCAAATTTCTCTTATAATCAGATTTGATCATATCCATCCCAATCTGAGTCAAATTGAATCTAATTCAATTAGACTTGTTCTAAAGCTCTTTATTCAATCAAATTGAATCAATTAGTAATCTAATTACTAATTAATTCTTCATAAATAATAGAGTTTCAGTTCTAGTGGGACTCTCCCACAGAGTCCTAGTCCAAGTAGGACTCTTCACCAGAGTCACAATCCAATTGGACTCTTCAGCTATCAGATCTGATCAAATCTTCTAATGCGTGTGATCCCTTAGGTTCGAACCTAAGTCGATAGTATAGAAATAATTTTTTATATCAATCAATGTAACTATCTAGCAATGATGACCTGATGATCGGATGGATCGAAATGTTGCAAAGCAACCTTCTAGAACCTACTGACGTATGGTTACTGTATAATTCATCCCTTTGATCCAAATGCTCAAGATGACTTAGAGTTTAACTATCAATCCTAACTAAGTCAATCACATTATATTTCAACCTTTTAAATCCATCTCATGGATTATCCTGGCTAAGATTTTGCTAAATTAAAATACACTAATGCATATCTCCTACCAATTCAGAGGGATCAATTCCATCTTAACTCACACACTGACTTAATAAGTACTTAACTGTACCTAGTATCCTTCCGTCACTAGGTTAGAAACTCAGATAGTTTGATATTAAAGTACAGTGAGTTGCTTACAAGTCACCGTGGTGGTCTCAAGTTGGAGGGACACTTATATTCATACCCTTCACAAGCTACTCTTGACAGTAGAGTGCTCGACACATGATCACATTCGATGCAAATGTACTCCTACATTCTATTTACATGCCATAATAGTATCTCCACACTCCTTGGTTAAGAGGATAACCAACTCATATGGCACACAATGATCTACACTTGATATTGCTATCGTCCTAGTAATAGCATATCATTTGGTCGCGAATAATTTTAAAGACTTAACGACAAATCATCCTTTGTTGATTAATATATATAGTCCTAAGGACTTCATTACAACATAGGAGTTCAAAGATGGTCAATTTGTAATAAAAATATTCAATAACTTTTATTAATAAAAATTCATATACAGTTTACAAGATGAGCACAATCGTCTAAGGATTGGCTTTGGAACATATTTTCCAACAACTCCCACTTGGACTAAAGCCAATCGATACAGTATCGTATACCCATCTTTGATTTATGGTCATCAAACTCCTTGATTTTGAAAGCTTTAGTAAATGGGTCGGTCAGGTTCTTCCTTCCATCGATCTTCTAAAGATCAATGTCATCTTGATTCACGATCTCTCGAATAAAGTGATAACAGTGCAAAATATATTTGGTACACTGATGGGATCTCGGCTCTTTGGCTTGAGCAATGGCTCCAGTATTGTCATAGTATAACAAGGCAGGGCCATCAATGGAGGTACCACTCTGAGCTCACCGATGAACTTCTGCAACCATACAGCTTTCTTCACAGCATCGGATGTCGCGATATATCTCTACTTCGTAAACAGAGTCTGCCACAGTATTCTGGTTGAAACTTTTTCAGCAGATTGCTCCATCATTTAGGATACAAATATAACCCGATACACTCTTACTATCATCATGGTCTGACTGAAAGCTGGAGTTAGTGAATCTCATAAGTTTAAGTCAGTTTCACCATACACAAACCATTGATCCTTAGTATTTCTTAAATACTTAAAAATGATCTTTACGACCTTCCAATGATTTTTTCCTAGATCAGACTGGTATCTACTCACTATCCCTAATGAGTATACCACGTCTGGTCTCGTATATGTCATAGCATATATAATAGAATCCACTATCGAAGCATATGAAACTCTACTCATACGCTCTCTCTCTTGAGAAGTTGTCGAACAATCTCCTTTCGAAAGAGAAATTTTTTGGCCTATCAGAAGATAGTCTTTCTTGAAATTCTCCATGCTGAACTGTTTCAACATAGTATCTATGTACGTGGATTGGGAGAGCCCGAGCAGCCTCTTAGATCTATCCCTATAGATCTTCATCCCTAGGATGTAGGCTACTTCTCTCAAATCTTTCATGAAGAATTATGACGACAGCCACACTTTTATTCCCTATAATGCAGGGATATCATTTTTTATTAAGAAAATATCATCTACATACAATACAAGAAATATAATTATCAAACCATTTGCCTACTTATATATGTAGGGTTCCTCTCTATTCCTAATGAAGCCATACGTTCTGATCACCTTATCAAAACATATGTTCCAACTCTGAGATGGATCTCTGCATTGCATCCATGTAGGTGATCGGATCCTCATCATTCTCATCGAGTTCAACAGGATCTCCATCCCAGATCAAGAAACTTAAGTATCTGTCTGACTGACGTGATACTCTATCGGATCACCTTAAGGATGTTTATTCATTGGGCTCCAGATTTGATCTCATCAAGTATGGTTCAGATTCAATCATTGGTGTTGGTTCTTCTACCTGTCGAATTTCATCAAGTTCGATTTTAGAGACATTTATTCCTTTATTAAGAAATTTTTTTTCAAAAATATGCCTTACTGCTGACAAATACCTTTTGTTCAGTAGGTAGGTAAAAGTAATATCCCCTCATTTCCTTGAGGTACCCTATAAAATTATACTTATTGGACTTAGGATTGAGCTTGTTAGTTTGTAATCGTTTAACATAAGCTGGACACCCTCAGACCCTAAAATAAGAGAGGTTCGGCCTACGTCCTGACCATATCTCATATGGTGTCTTACTAAATAACTTGCTCGAAATATTATTGAGCACAAGATAGACTGTTTCAAGTGCATATCCTCAAAAGAAGATCGATAGAGTTGCAAACCCCATATGGATCGAACCATGTCCAACAAGGTTTGATTCCTTCTTTCTGAGATGACATTATGCTGTGGTGTCCCTAGAGGGGTCCATTGGGAGAGAATCCCATTCTCTCCTAGATATATTAGAAATTCACTGGAAAGGTATTCACCTCTTCGATTAGATCAAAGAATTTTAATATTTTTTTTAGTTTATTTCTTTACTTCATTATGAAACCGTTTGAATATTTTAAATGATTCAGACTTGTATTTCATCAAGTAGACATACCCATATCTGATAGGTCGTCTGTGAACGTGATGAAATAGCTATACCCTGCTCTGGCATATGTGCTCATGGATCCACATACATCAGTATGTATCAGACCCAGTACATCACTGGCTCATTCACTTTTTTCAGTAAAAGGTGACTTGGTCATCTTTTCAAGCAAACAAGACTCACAGGTAGGTAACGATTCATAATCCTATTGATCAAGAATTTCTTCTTGAGCCAACCTGTTTATCCTATTCTTGTTGATATGACCTAGCCTAAAATATCAAAGGTAGGCATCTATGACATCATTTATTCTAGGGTATTTATTTGAAACATACATTATATTAGGCCTAGATACAATGTAAATACCATTATTCAACTGTCCACGTAAAATTATAACACCATTCAAAATGATATCACAAAAGTTTTTCTTTATTGATATTTCATAATTTGAATTGGTGAAAAGGCCTATAGAAATAATATTTAAAAGAAAACTAGGACAATAATGATACTCATTAAGAACAATATACTGAGACTCGAATACAAGCTTGATGATTTCTAAAGCTAGAAGTGGAACTGATCTTCCATCTCCTACATTCAGGAATCTCTCACCTTCTCCAAATCTCCTAATGACCTGAAGACCCTGCAACGAATTGTAAATATGAATAGGGCTTTCAATATCCAATACCCAGATCATTGTATCTATAAAAGAGAAGTTACAAGGTGTTATCACATAAGTACCTTATCGAGCAACTGATTGCTTCTTCTTTTTTGGCTTGTTCGGGTCAAGTGAAGCGATATACTGAGGACAATTCTTCTTCCAGTGATCCTGTTTCTTGCAAAAGAAGCACTCTGTCTGACTTTGATTAGCCTTGAACTTAGGTTTCTAGGACTGACTCCCAGCATCAGGCACCTTCTTATTCTTCTTTTTTTTTCCTTTCTTAAAGGGATGATGATTATCCGAAGAAGATCCTCCCATTAGATTCACTGACTCCTTGTGGAGCTGGTGATCTTTTTCAAAAGTCTGTAGCAACCCCAATAGACTATGGTAGTTGACTACAGGCTTTATCATTCTAAAATGACTAAGGAACGGCAGGTAAGACTTGAGAAGAGAGTTCAGGATTGCATCTTTCTCTAGCTGTTCATGCAAGGAAGTCGAGTTTGCTCAATTTTTCAATCTGCTAAACCATGTACAATACATGATCAGTAACAGATGCACCCTCCCTCATCTGGACATTAAAAATGGTGCAACTAGTTTTATGCCACTCAACATCATCAGGAGTACCAAAGGAATCTCTCAACACTTGAAGTATTTCCTCTAGCTGAGCTTCTTCAAACTTTCAACTGAACTCATCATTCATGGAGGCCCGCATGATGCAACGAACCATGGTGCGATCATTGAGCCACTTTAAATAAGTATCTCAGATCACTCCTCGGGCGTTAGGAGAAGGCTCCTCAGGTGCCAGATCTATTATCACATAAAGGATCCGTTCGTGCTCCAAGACAATCTTTAATTTTTGATATCAATTATCAAAATTTAGTCCGATAAGCTTCTCACTATTCAACAGTGATCGGAGTAACAAGTTTGAGGCCATATCTGCACACACAAAGAAAGAACAAAGCCTGATTAGTATATGAATTTATTAATTCTAAAGATTTGGACTTTAGTCTAAAGGTCCTCCTACTATTTTATACGAATTGATAGTATCTACCTCTAATTCAAAAAATTATCTTAATTTCTTAGTGGATACTAGAATCCACACAGACTATATATAGGCTCGAAGATGGCTCAGTCAACCCATATGTACCTATGGATAGGTTCTCATCCAATTATTTCTCTAAACAACTTCTAGTATTTAATTTAACCCCATATTTCATTTCAGTAGGTGATGGACCTCCACTGAAAGCTTCGGTTAGATCAAACCATTAACATGAACCTACTCAATGATTCTACCTAATGAGTGATCAGGCCCGAGGATGGCTCGATCAACCCAACCATCATCAGATAGTTCATCAGAGCCATCATATGATGAATGATAATTCCATCATTCAGAGAGAACATCAGATGGATGGTGCCTGCAATGTCAATCAGAAATAATGGATCCATTATCACTCACCTTAATGGGAGACTATGATCTAATTATCACCATAACCAGTTTATTTTAAAAATCTAATAATTTAGAATATTTAATCAATTTAGAGAAGAGAGAAAAGATGAAAAGATCAATCAGTAGATCATAATCCTCCCATTGACTTCACCAAGTCACTGAATCAGGTTAGGTCATGCTGATTGAACTGGCACCTAGATCAGTCACACTGATCAATCTTAATGACATGGGCTAACTCAAATCACTTAGTGATCTAATCAAAATCTAATTCACCAAATTGGTCAGATAAGTGAGATCGGTGGGAGGGTCTGCTAAGCTTGCTTAGACACCATCAAAATGGCCAGGTCAGCTGCTCCCAATTAAAAATCACTAGTCGAAATGTCAAACTTATCTTAGACACCAATTGGTTTAGTTTTGATTTGACCAATCTAATGATTCATATTTAACCACTGAGCCACAATCAAGGTCTATTTGGTCTAATCAAAGACATAGATTTGATAATCTACAACTATTGTATTAGAAAAACCTTGATTAATCGAATTCAATATTTGGTTAGACTTAATCAATTTCTCTACATGGTCAATCAATTTTTTGACTCTAACCTTAGATCTAACATAATTAAAGAGAAGGATCTAATTTGAGCTAATCTATGCCCCATCTTTTATGCAATGTCGTTAGATCTAAATCACAATTCTAGATCCAATCAGTTTGATACTTAATTCTCAATTAAGTTTTGCATCAACATGGTCAAGATTTCGAAAATAATTTTTTATGTAAACTTTTTACATCAAGTCATAAAATTTTTTAGATCAAAACTAAATTTTTTATGATTTTAGATCAAAATAATTTTGACTAAACAAGATTAGATGTAACTAACTATCTTCGCAACTTGCATCACATACAACAACACCTAAGGTTTCAAGATCTAGAATTTTGAAAGAAAGTAAGTTTTCTCTTTTTACTTTTTTCTTCATGAAATCTTACAGTGGCACCCTACATGCCATGAAGAGCACTCCATTGAATGAGAGGAAAGGGTCATGAAACCCTACTTGCTCCTATGATCGAACGGCCTGGTGATTACCCAATTCATGTACTTTGCTACTCAGAACATCTAATTTAAATAAATAATAATCAAATCTAAAAATAAACTAATTTAAATCTAATATAAATTATAAATAATCAGATCTAATAATAAAAAATGAGATCTAAAGTCATATTAATTCATATCAAAACAACCTGGCTCTGATACCAGTTGAAGAAAATTTACGGTAGTGCAGTACATGCAATTAAAAAATTTTATGCAGCAAAAATAATAGATTAAATAATTTAATCTTAATTATATGTATAAGATATAATCTTAGACTACTATATTAAGATCTTTGATATAAAAAATATATACTTTAGATCTAAAAATAAAAATCACATCGATCTCATCGATGCTGAAATTCTAAATCTAACTATTAGATCTACCATAGGAATCAAAATAAGTTAGAGATTGTTACCAAATAAATTTTGATCTTGATCTCATCTAATATGAAAATTAGAGAGGGTGTTCCTCAGATCACTCATAGCCATGCAAAGTCATTGGCCTCTATAGAAAAATCCACACGAAGATTGGTACAGATCAGGGGCTTAGAGATGCTAGTCTGCGAACAACTTCAATAGCTGACCTCTTCTTTCTTCTATAAGCACCTTGGATACTTCAAAATGATAAGAGATCTGGAAGAGGAAGATAGGAGGAGGAGAAGAGGCTCTAAAAATAAAAAATCTATAAAAAAATTGATCATAGGACGTCCAAGAGAGGGTCCCATTTTTATAGACTAGGAATTAGGACTTTTCAAGAAAGGATGCCATGAATCAACACCAAAACCCCTTTTTGGCATCTCTAAAAATTCTAAAAAAAATATTAAGATGTGGAGAAGAAATATAGAGTCTCACATACTAAAGAATTTCTTATAAAAAATAAGAAAAAAAATAATATAACTCCAACAATATACCATATATGAAAACTCCCTTTTCTAGTCTGCATCTTATCTCTAATTCGAATCGCATTCGAATTAAGCAAGAGATAATATTATGACTCATCAGCTATAGTCGATCACCCTTATTAGATTCTCTCTCATGATATCAAAAATTACAACCCAAATCTAATTAGGTGTGGAGAAATTGGCATGGATCCAGATGTGGCACAAAAGATAAGGATAGAGTCATAGTCTGAGTTAGACTCTTCATTTCTACTTCAATTTTAATCCAAATCAAATTTGGATTGAAACCATCGATAGAAATAAATATAATCTAATTAGAAATCTAAATATCTCATCAAATTCCTAACCCAATTAGGAATTAGCTAAATCCAAACCCTAATCGAATCAAGATCAAATTTCTCTTGTAATCGGGTTTGATCATATCAATCCCAATCTGAGTCGAACTAAATCTTATTCAATTAGACTTATTCCAAAGCTCTTTACACAATCAAATTGAGTTAATTTGTAATCTAATTACTAATTAATTCTCTATAAATGATAGAGTTTCAGTCCCAGTGGGACTCTCCCATAGAGTCCTAGTCCAAGTAGGACTCGTCACCAGAGTCACAATCCAATTGGACTCTTCAGCTATCAGATCTGATCAAATCTTCTAATACGTGTGACCCATAAGTTCGAACCTAAGTCGGTGGCATAGGAATAACTTTCTATACCAATCGATGTAACCATCTAGCAATGATGACCCGACGATCGGATGGATCGAAGTATTGCAAAGCAACCTTCTAGAACCTACTGACGTATGGTTATCGTATAATTCATCCCTTTGACCCAAATACTCAAGATGACTTAGGGTTTAACTGTCAACTCTAATTAAGTTGACCATATTGTATTTCAACCTTTCAAATCCATCTCATGGATTATCCTGGCCAAGGTTTTGCTAAATTGAAATACACTGATGCATATCTCCTATCAATTTAGAGGAGTCAATTCCATCTTGACTCACACATTGACTTGATAAGTACTTGACTGCACCTAGTATCTTTTCATTACTAAGTTAAAAACTCAGATAGTCTAATATTAAAGTACAGTGAGTTGCTTACAAATCACCGTGGTGGTCTCAAGTCAGAGGGACACTTATACCCATATCCTTCACAAGCTACTTTTGACAGTAGAGTGCTCGGCACATGATCACGTTCGATGCGAATGTACTTCTATATAATATCTATATGCCATAATAGTATCTTCATACTCCTTGATTAAGAAGACAACCAACTCATATGGCACACAATGACCAACACTTGATATCGCTATCATCCTAATAATAGCATATCATTTGGTCGCGAATAATTTTAAGGACTTAACGATAAATCCTCCTTTGTCGATTAATATATAGTCTTAAGGACTTTATTACAACACAGGAGTTCAAAGATGGTCAATTTGCAATGAAAATGCCAAATAACTTTTATTAATAAAAATTCATATACAGTTTACAAGATGAGCACAATCGTCTAACGATTGGGTTTGGGACATATTTTTCAACATGAGATTCATTATTCTCAATAATGAACCCATATCTTAGAGGTGCATTTTGTACTCTATCTAATCTTCGAAGAGGAGATGTATTTTGTGATTGTACCTCATCAATGGGTACTTTTGGTTGAGGATTATCTTGTGCTTTTATTTGTAGATCTTGAACTTCTCCAAGTTCAATTTTTTTCTTACTGCCTCTTTGTAGGATAAACTTCTTTTTTATAAAAGTAGCATATTTACTAACAAACATTTTTATTCAGTAGGATGGTAAAAAATATATTCCATACTCTCTTTAGGATAACCTACAAATAAGTATTTATCTACCCTAGCACTCAGCTTATGTCCAAAATTCTTTTTTACAAAAATTGGATAGCCCCATATCTTAAGATCTAAAGATACTTAAAATTAGGCTTCTTTCCTCTCCATATTGTTGAAAAATATCCTAAAAGCCAATCATCAACCTGTTGATGATTGAGCAACCTTGTATTGTAATTGATTTGTTAATAAATAAAATATATTTTTGATATTTTCATCATAAGTTTTCATCTTCTAATGAACTCCGTTATTGTGATGAAGTCTTTAGGACTATTTAGGTTCAATAAAGAGAGGATTTATCGATTAGTCCTTAAAACTATTCACGATCAAATGATAGACTGTTAATAAGGACGACAGCTTCTATCGAGCATAGGTTGCTATAGGCCATATGGGTTGGTTATCCTCTTAACCAAGGAGTGTAGAGATACTGGTATGGTATACAGGTGAGATGTAAGGGTACGTCATCATTGAATGTGACCAACTTCAGAGCATTCTACTGTCGAGAATGTCTCTGATGGGATATAGGTATAAGTATCCCTTAGACCTGAGATTGCCTCAGTGACTTGCAAGCAACTCACTATGCTTTGGTACTAGACTAACTAAATTTTTAATTCTGTAATGGAAGGCTTCTGGGCACAGTCAAGTACTTACGAAGTTAGAGTGTGATCAAGATGGGATTGACCACTCCAAGAGTTGGAGAAGAATGAGTCACTGTATTTTAATTTAGCAAAACCTTGGCCAAGATAATCCATCAGATGAATTTGATATTTTAAAATACAATGTGGACAACCTAATCAGAGTTGACAGTTAAACTCTGAGGTATCCTATAAGCATTTTGGTCAAGGAGATGAATTATATGGAAACTATATCTGTATGGGTTCTAAGGATGTTATTCTACATATTTGACCTGTCCGACCATCGGGTACCATTGCTAGATGGTCACTTCGATTGGTATAAAAATTTATTCCTATACTATCAACTTAGATTTGAACCTATGAGATCACACATATTAGAGTTCACGATCCGATCGGATGGTTGATCAACGATTAAGAATCATTTTAGGGTTAAATGATCAATACGATTGACATTTAACTTAGTGCAAGTGTTGCAAGAGGATCGATTAGTAATTCGATTGCTAATTGACTTAATTTGATTAAGCCAATGGATTGAGATTAAGTATAATTGAATATAATTTAATTAGATTTAGTTTGAGCTTGATTGGATCAAGTCCAATTGATTTATTGGATAAGTCAAGTGCAAGAAAAAACTAATCCTAGTTCAATTTGAACTTGGGTCAACCTAATTTCTAATTCGATTAGAAAATTAAATCAAATTTAAATCAAATTTAATTTGATTAAATTATCTTTTTAATTGGGTTAAGATTTATTTTAATTAGATTGATTTAATTTTGATTTGATTTGGTTTGAAAAATCAAATTTGAACAAGTCATAGATTGAATCCTAATAAGACTAGGATTCCACCTTGCGCCACCTTAGCCCCCCACACCCACTCTCTCTTATTTTGTGCAACAAAACCTTCTCTCCTAGGCCTTCGTGCATGCCCAAAGCTTTCCACTCTTTCTCTCTTACATGGAATATGGTTGTGGACCAAGTCAAAGTAGGAATTAGTTTGGATTTCAAATTCTATGAGATAGAATTTTGGGAAACCAAAACTCTTTCCTTATGGCACTAATTTTACTCAATTTTTTTTTGAGATTTTTATGACTTTTATGGCACATATTGTACACCCTTTGCTGGTGGTCCATGGCAGAAAAAGAAAGAGGGGGTGCCCATGAGTTGGGCACCACTTGTCTTGCCCTGTTTGGATTTTTCTTGACTAGGTATTTGATCTAGACAAGGATTCTTCATATCTCATTATTTAAGATGAATTTTTTCTTAAGATTTTTGTGAATTATAGAAAATTGAGAAACCTTTGAGGCATATGAAAATCATGGAGAAAGAGCATTAGGGCAT
>NC_025993.2:72056938-72076866 GCF_000442705.2 Elaeis guineensis | reverse complement strand
GGAGATATAATAGACACAAAATTAAGTATCTAGGTGAGAGCAAAGAGAAGAAGAAGAGGGTCTTCTTCTAGGGTTGCTGAGTTCACCTCTTTTCTTCCTCCATCTGTGAGTTTTCTAAGAGTGTCTCACATCTAAAACTTCTTCTCCTATTTCTCATCTTTGGAAGAGTCCAAATCAAGAAGAAGGAGGCATATGATCGACCATTGAAGAAGGATCACCATAGTACTAGCATACTATGCTGATTTTCTGGACCAGGACTTCTGATCGTGATTCGTGGGCTCGTGTGGATGACTCCTAAAGGTTGGATATATGTGTGGCTTGCAACAACATCCTCAAGCCTAAATCAGCAAAGTTAGAATATCTAACTTGCAAGGTAATAGATCTGATCTATTATATTTTACATACATTAGATGTAGTATTGAAACATGCTGATATGATCAACATATAATTCTTGCTCTTTATATTTTAATTTTTGATTTAATACCATGTAATAATTATTAAATAAGATCTTAAATCTAAGAATTCTTTAATTTTATAAGATAAATTTTGATTTATTTTAGTCTTCCACTGCCTGATCTTGAAAAAGTTTCAAGATCTAACCCTAAAACCCTAGATCTGATTTCTTCAATTGGTATCAGTGTTAGATGTGTGCCCTAGATGCCAGATTGGCTGACATATTCCTGTATAAATCTAAGGGCAAATTTATAATTTTGACTATAAATCAATAAATGGGTTATTTTTCTATCACATTGTGTATATTGTGTCTGTGATACATCCTTTGAGTTAGTAGGAATGTCAATTCATATTTTCAAGAGTTGAAAATTTAAGGCATGAATTTACATAACTAACTCATAAACAACTCCTGACCATAGGATCATTATGAGGATGGTGATCGATCCGGAAGATTGGTGTACAATTGCTTCCTTAGGGTAGATGTGTCTTGAGTCTACGGTGTGGAGACACCGGAGTGAGAGTACAGGATTCATTGAGAATGAGAGTACTGAGCGTGACCATATCGAGCAGTCATAAGAAAGTCTACCTTCTCATCGATGACTAGCTCAATGCTGCAGTTGTGTGTCTAATTCTTTGACCTGAGGTGCATCGACAGTTCACCTTGAGTGTGTTATAATTTGACTATACCATAACTCAATCTCCTAGCCATTCGAAACCCTGAGGTGTATGTTGGCTGTAGCAAATTCATTGAAGGAACTAGGTCGCACCAAGATGGGATCTATCAACCTTGGTAGATGAGAGGAGTAGTCCTATGATGATCGAAAGATTGAGTCCTTAAGCCCATGGCCATGGCAGAGTGAAATAATGGAAAAGAAGTTTTGCATTAGGGTTTCACATCGGACTCGGATCAATCGATTAACTCATATGACTGATGTTGGGTTTGACGAGTTCATCTTAACCCTAATTCAGTCGGGACTCATGATAGAGGAACTCAATCACACAGATAGCTGCACCAAGAGGTTCATCTTCAATTCTGATGGGTTGCCACCACATACTGCTAAGTATCACTGGTAGATTTTGGAAGCAATTAGAATGATATTGATGATTGATCATTCTAATTATCTGAATCAGAAGAGTTCTGGTCCATCGAAAGGAGTTTCGATGATGTCGATGATGAGATCACGACATGTCTCATTACTATATGGAATTGAACCTAACTGGATTACACAAATTAGGGTAAGGGTCTGGATGTCATCAATTGAGCTAACCCAATTGATTTGGATAAGATCCAATTAGGTTCAAGAAAATCATGCTAGCACACGATTGAGCCTAACTTTCTCCTCGTGTAATCTTTTCTGTCTCTACTGAGCCAAATATGATTTGACTCATCCAGAGAACCTTTGAAAGATTTTTCTCAGTCTAAATGAAGCTTGTCCAGTTCAAAAAAATCTTGTCTTAATTTATGAGATGAATTTAAGATAACACCTGCTAATTTCTGTCACCTGCCAATTTTATTTTAGGACATCTGTCAAATGTTGACATATGGGTCTTAAACTGAAGAGAGTTCATTGGAGAATTTTTGTGGAGTGTCCACATACCTAAACCATATTAAATTGGGTGCCATAATCAGATTATGGTGTGAGCCCAATTGGATTAAAGTGGGCGCCCCAAATAGATAAGAATGAAAGAGTCCTGATAAACATGGACTCTTTGGTGCCACCTTGCTTGTGCTTATCCAATGTTGGCACCAACTTTTGGAGATAAGGTGGGGTTCTTATCTGATGGGATCAGATGATATCACTCTACCAATCAAAATTTTTCTAGAATTAATTAGAATTTTTTGATTGATCGAATGATGTGGCACTGCGCAGCATCCAGGGTCTATAAAATCCCTGTCTGCACCTAGGGTTTGTAAGTTTCTGCTCAATACCCAATCAAAATGAGAATCCTCTCCTCTTCTATATATCCTCCCTACTCTCCTCTCTCCCCCCTCTTCACATCTAAGAAGTTGGACATCCATCTGGCAAAGGTCCAAGGCGTGGTGACGCCAGGAACAGAAGGCTGCAGGACATCTTCGATAGGCTGCTGCTCCAACTTCAGAAGGAGTTCTAAAGTACTTCCAAATCAGATAGAGATCTAATTTTTAGAGTGTAGATTCATGAGGAGAAGATGTTCTAGGTCCTGCTCAAGTGGATATCGGTAGAAGCCAGGTGCTTGCGTGGCTACATCAGAACCTCGGACTGTGCAGAGATCATCTACAGGGTAATCAGATTACCCTTGAGGTATTACTTGTTTCCTCATCCCTTTTAGATTTATTTTAGATTTAATATCAGATATGAAGATTAGATCTAGAGATTTAGATCTGAAATAAATATAAGATAATTTTTTTTAAATTATTCCACCTCAGATTTGATGAAATCTGGAAGATCCTACAAAGGGAAAAGGTGGTTCCTCCTTCAACTGGTATCAGAGCTAGGTTGATGGCTCAGTTTCAGATCTAATTTAGATCTGATTTTAATTTTAATTTATCTAATATTAAAAAATTTTAGATATCACATCAGATATGATAGGATCTAAAATCAAAATATTTAAAATTAAATCTAAGAAGATCTAACATGCATGAGATGCATGACTAGACTAGGATTAGTTGAATCCATGAATAGTCTTAAGTTTATGTTTTAATATGATTAAAATATAAATTAGATCAAATTTATTCTTTATTTTTTTGATATTATAAATATTATAATCAGATCAAAAATATAAAATAAAATTTTAATTATTTCATAAAATTGATCTGTTGCATGCCTAGACTAGTTGTAGAATTGTTCTAGTAACTTGTCTAGAATAGTTTTTATTTTGAATAGTTCAATTTAAATTTTATTTTTCAGATATTACATGTGATGTATCAGATCTGAAAGCATGTTAATTAGATCAATTTTTGATACATGAGATGTATGCAAAGCATGTATTAGTTAGATCTTAAATTGTATATGTGATATGTAAATTTAGATCTAACTAGTTTTGTAGTTAAATTTATATTTCTGATTAAGATATTCCTCATGGCCGTCCGATCATAAGAATGAAGTAGGATTTTAAGACCCTCTCTTTTCATTCAATGGGGTATTCATATGACGTGTAGGGGTGCCGCGCGTTCATCCTTAATCAGAAATCAAAACTTACTTTTCTGTAAAATCCTAGATCCTGAAATTCTAGAATTTATTTTACATGCTTTGTTCATGAACCCCAACTTAATTAATGAATTAAGCTTATAAAATTAAGTTAGGTCTAAAATTAAGAATTTCAGATCTAAGACATTTTCATAAAATTAGGTTCAGACTTGGGTAGCTCAATTAGGTCTAGCGGTTGATCAAACTGAATCAAGAGTTGGTTAGGTGGGATCATGAAAGCTAATAATTGACCAGCCTAATAGGATTAAGTTTGGGTCAAGATCGAATCACATTTAGATGTGACTCGATCAAGTTAAGACCTAATTTGGCTCAGTGGTTAGAGCCTGAATTGTAGGCTAACCCAATTAGTTCTGGTTCGATAATTTGGTGTCTAAGGTAAGTTGGGCAGATATGACCGACTGATTTTTAATTGGGAGCTACTCGACTCAAATGCATTCTTATCGAGTTAATGGATGTCCCTCCCACCGATCTCAGTTACCTGGCCATATGTGTCGACTCAGTTCTGATTAGAGGTGTCTAACAATTCGAGCTAACCCATGCCACTAGGTTAGTCATAATTGTTATGACTATGTCAAGTCAAGTTTAATGAGACCTAAATCAAATCTTCCTAAGAAAATATTAAGTCTAGGTCTTCCACCATTGTGGATGTGCGGGCCCTTCCCAGGGTTGATTGTTCTCGGCTGGTTATAGTGGCTCAATTGCACCGAAAAGATGCAACCATGTCCATTAGGCATTGGATGCTATGGATTAGAGGATGGGTTGGGCTCAATATTTCAGATACGGTGAGGGACCCAATCAGGAATCTAGTTCGTGCAAATGGTGGGTTTGGCTTAACTAAGGATTAGAGCAATATCCCGAACATGATGAGCTTCATGAATTAGAGATCAAATTTTGGGTGCACCATGATTAGAGAATCATTGAAAGTTGTCCACTCATCGGTTGATCCATCACCAATAACTGTTAGGTAAGGTGGTGAGCCAGTTGGTGAGACTGTACCACCCACTAAAAATCACTGATCATGAAGATTTTCACATCTCTACCAAGGAAGTGCAGGGATCTGAGAAAATAGTGGGAGCCTAATTTATTTAAAAATAAAATCTCTAAATAAATTGGTTGAGTCTGATTACAAAATCTAACTAGAAATTTTTGACTCTCTACAGAAAATATGTCTGCTTCAAACCCCATGACCAAAATTCTAGACACCCATAGACTGACTGGACCCAATTTCAAAGACTGATTGAGAAACTACAAAATTATTCTGAATTTTAAAAAATTGACTCATGTCTTGGACCAGGACCCACCTGCCATACTAGCACGTCTGACTGCTGAACAGAGAGCATCTCTGAAAAAGTGGATGGATGATGATAACAAAGCAAGGTACTATATGTTGGGTGCAATGTCTGATGACTTGCACACCAACATGAGAATATTTTGACTACCCGCCAAATGTTGGCTCACCTGCAAGAGTTGTTTGGTGAACAGAGTCGCGCGGCCAAGTATCAAGTCTGTCAAAGACTTTTTAAGGCTAAAATGCATGATGGATAGTTAGTCTAAGATCATTGTTTGACAATGATCAAGATCTTGAGGAGCTTGAGAAGCTCGGTATCATCTTAGACAAGGATTTTCAGATTGATGTGATCCTTCAGTCCTTGTTCGATGCATATGGTCAGTTCATCATGAACTTTCATATGCATAAGATGCAGTGTACCTTGGCTGAGTTAATGAACATGTGGTTACGGCTGAGCTTTCTATAAAGGTTCAAAAGGCTCAGTTCTTACTGTGGAGCGAACTTCTTCCAAGAGAAAGTCTTTTGGAGAGAAAAAGAGGTCTGCGAAGAAGCAGAAAGTGGATGGAAAGAAGAGGAAGCAGAACTATCCTCAGTACCTGGCCACCTTAAAGAAGAAGGATGGTCCTTCTGGAGGTATGCTCGTTATAGAATCTAACCTTACGGTTTCTTCTGCATCCAGTTGGGTACTTGACTCTGGTTTTAGTGCTCATTTGTGCACTTCTATGCAGGGTCTTGAGGAAAGTAGGAGGCTGAGGGATGGGGAGATGATCCTACGCGTCGGAAACGGAGCAAGAGTTGCTGCTGTGACCGTGGGAACCTACCCTCTATGATTACCATTAGGATTAGATTTAGTTTTAAGAGACTGATATTATGTGCCTGCAGCAAGCAGGAATTTGATTTCTATTTCATGTTTAGCACAAGAAGGTTATGTGATTAGCTTTCATAAGGACCATTGTAATATTTTTATAAAAATAATAAAGTTACAGATGGTTTTCTTATTAACGGTCTCTATCAGCTACATATTGATGTATCTGTATTTAATATTGAGCAAAATGTGAATGTCATAGGAATTAAAAGGCCTAGAGATAGTCTAAATGATAAGTATCTGTAGCACCTAAGGCTAGGTCATATAGCGGAAGATAGGGTTAACAAATTGAAGAAATTCAGGCTATTGAGTCCGTTGACTTTCGAGTCATATCCAATTTATAAATCATGCCTTCAAGATAAAATGATCAAGCTTCCTTTTGTGGGACATGGGGAAAGGGCCACAGACCTACTTGCCCTAGTACATACGGATGTGTGTGGCCCATTTGATGTGCCAGCTAGAGGCAACTACATCTACTTCATTATCTTTATCGATGATATATCTAGGTATGGGTATGTGTTTCTAATGAAACACAAGTCTGAAGCTTTTGAAAGGTTCAAAGAATTCAGACATGAGGTAGAAAAATAAACAGGAAAGCCCATTAAAGTTCTTCGATCAGATCGAGGAGGTGAATACCTTAGTCGGGAGTTCCTAGACTATCTTAAGGACAATGGTATAGTCTCTCAATGGACCCCACCTGGAATGCCTCAACTCAACGGGGTTTCAGAACGGAGAAATCAGACCCTATTAGATATGGTCCGTTCCATGATGAGCTTCACGGACCTCCCTGAATTTTTTTGGGGATATTATCTCATGACAGCAATTTATGTATTGAATAGAATTTCTCTAAAATCGTTCCTACCACACCATAGAGATATGGCATGGTAAGAAGCCAAGTCTGAATCATCTCAGAATTTGGGGTTGTCCAGCTCATGTCAAGAGACAACAGGCGAACAAGTTAGAGTTCAGATCTTTTAGAGCTCGATTCATAGGATATCCTAAAGAGTCATTGGGATACTATTTTTATATTTCGGAAGACCACAATGTGATTGTGAGTTGAAATGCTATTTTTCTTGAAAAATAGTTTATTCATGATGGTGGCATCGGAAGAATAATTAAGCTCAAGGAGAATGTCTCCCAAGAGCAACGAGCTAAAGAACTTGAGGAACCAAATCATTCAAAACCAGTCCTAACACAACCTCTTCCACCTCGTAGATCGATTAGGGTTTTTTGTCCTCCTGAAAGGTACTTAGGTACTATACAAGAGGATGTAGAGGAAATGTTCCTCACAAAAAATGGAGCTCATGGTGATGACCCCAAGACCTATGACGAGGCGATATCAAATATGACTCCGAGAAATGGTTTGAGGCAATGAGATCAGAAATTGACTCGATGCACTCAAACCAAGTGTGGACCTTGGTAGATCCACCTGAAGGTATTGTACCTATTAGGTGTAAATGGATCTTCAAGAGAAAGATAGGTGCAGATGGGAATGTGAAGACATTCAAGGCTAGGCTCGTAGCAAAAGGTTATAGTCAGCGTGAAGGCATTGACTATCAGGATACCTTTTCGCCCGTAGCCATGCTAAAATCTATCCGCATATTGCTTGCTGTTGCAGCCTATTTCGATTATGAAATATGGCAGATGGACGTGAAAATGATATTCTTAAATGGATATTTTGAGGAAGATATCTATATGGAACAGCCACTTGGTTTCACATCTAGTGATCATGATCATAGGATCTGCAAGCTGCAAAGGTCCATTTATGGACTTAAGCAAGCATCTCGAAGTTGGAATACTCATTTCAATGATGTGATCAAAATGTTTGGTTTCATCAAGAACGAGGAGGAACCATGTGTGTTCAAAAAGGTCAATGGGTGTTCAAAAGGTCAATGGGAGAGCGGTTGTCTTCCTCGTATTGTACGTAGATGACATCCTCCTAATTAGAAATAACATTCTCACGTTGACCTCAGTCAAAGTATGGTTGTCTAAGGAGTTCTCTATGAAAGATCTAAGAGAGGCATCCTTTATACTAGGTATTAAGGTCTATAGAGATAGATCAAATAGGATGCTCGGACTTTCACAGAAGATGTACATAGAGGAGGTGATAAAAAGGTTTAGCATGGAAAACTCTAAAAGAGGTTTATTACCTTTTAGACATAGCATTCATCTCTCCAAGAAGATGTGCCCTAGCACACCTGAGGAGATTGAACGCATGAGCAAGATCCCTTATGCTTCGGCAATAGGGAGCCTCATGTATGCCATGCTATGTACACGATCTGATATAGCCCATGCTGTGAGTGTCACAAGTAGATATCAGTCAAATCCAGGCGAAGAGCACTGGACTTCTGTGAAATGTATCCTTAAGTACTTGAGAAGGACTAAGGATATGTTTCTAGTCTTTGGGAATGGAGAACTCTAGGTTCAGAGATTTATAGACTCAGACTTTATATCTAATATAGATGATCGAAAGTCGACATCTGGGAGTCTGTTCATTTGCAATGGTGGTGCAGTCAGCTGGAAGAGTTCCAAGCAGACGGTGATTGCTGATTCCACCATGGAGACAGAGTACATTGCTGCATCAAAAGCTGCGAAGGAGGCATTCTGGTACAAGAAGTTTACCACAAAGCTTGGAGTGATGACATTGGATGCCATACCTCTTTACTGCGATAATAATGGCACCATAGCCCTAGCTAAGGAGCCAAGAACTCACCAGAAGTCCAAGCACATCGAGCGACGATTTCATTTGATCCGTGATTACCTCGAAAAGAGTTATGTCGAGGTTAAGAGAGTCGACTCTACAGACAATGTAGCAGACCCACTGACAAAGCCATTAGGCCAATAGAAGATCGAAGCCTACCTTGAGAAGATGGGACTTAGACATGTAGCCAATTGGCATTAGGTCAAGTGGGAGTTTGTTAGATGTGTGCCTTAGATGCCAGATTGGCTGACACATTTCTGTACAAATCTAAGGGCAAATTTATAATTTTGACTATAAATCAATAAATGGGTTATTCTTCTATCACATTGTGTACATTGTGTCTGTGATACATCCTTTGAGTTAGTAGGAATGTCAATTCATATTTTCAAGATTTGAAAATTTAAGGCATAAATTTACATAACTAACTCATAAACAGCTCCTGACCATAGGATCATCACGAGGATGGTGATCGATCTGGAAGGTTGGTGTACAATCACTTTCTTAGGATAGTTGTATCTTGAGTCTACGATGTAGAGACACTGGAGCGAGAGTACAGATATTCATTGAGAATGAGAGTACTGAGCGTGACCATATCGAGCAGTCATAAGGAAGTCTACCTTCTCATCAATGACTAGCTCGATGCTGCAGTTGTGTGTCTAGTTCTTTGACCTGAGATGCATCGACAGTTCACCTTGAGTGTGTTATAGTTTGACTACACCATAACTCGATCTTCTAGCCATTCGAAACCCTGAGGTGTATGTTGGCTGTAGCATATTCATTGTAGGAACTAGGTCACACCAAGATGGGATCTATCAACCTCGGTAGATGAGAGGAGTAGTCCTATGATGATCGAAAGATTGAGTCCTTAAGCCCATGGCTATGGCAGAGTGAAATAATGAAAAATAAGTTTTCCATTAGGATTTCACATTAGAGTCGGATTGATCGATTAACTCATAGAACTGATGTTGGGTTTGACGAGTTCACCTTAACCCTAATTCAGTTGAGACTCATGATAGAGGAACTCAATCACACAGGTAGCTGCATCGAGAGGTTCATCTTTAATTCTGATGGGTTGCAATCACATACTGCTAGGTATCACTGGTAGATTTTGAGAGCAATTAGAATGATATTGTTGATCGATCATTCTAATTGTCTGAATTAGAAGAGTTCTCGTCCATCGAAAAGAGTTTCGATGATATCGATGATGAGATCATGACATGTCTTATTACCATATGAAATTGAACCTAACTGGATCACACAAATAAGGGTAAGGGTCTGGATGTCATCAATTGGGCTAACCCAATTGATTTGGATAAGCTCCAATTAGGTTCAAGAAAATCGTGCTAGCACACGATTGAGCCTAACTTTCTCCTCATGTAATCTTTTCTGTCTCTACTGAGCCAAATATAATTTGATTCATCTAGAGAACCTTTGGAAGGTTTCTCTCAGTCTAAATAAAGTTGTCCAGCTCAGAAAAGTCTGGTCTTAATTCATAAGATGAATTTAAGACAACACCTGCTAATTCCTGTCACCTACCAATTTCATTTTAGGACATCTGTCAAATGTTGACATATGGGTCTTAAACTGAAGGGAGTTCATTGAAAAATTATTATGGAGTGTCCACATGCCTAAACCACATCAAATTGGGTGCCATAATCAGATTATGGTGTGAGCCCAATTGGATTAAAGTGGGCGCCCCAAATGGATAAGAATGAAAGAGTCCTGATAAACATGGACTCTTTGGCGCCACCTTGCTTGTGCTTATCCAATGTTGGCACCAACTTTTGGAGATAAGGTGGGGTTTTTATCTGATGGGATCAGATGACATCACTCCACCAATCAGAGTTTTTCCAAAATTAATTAGAATTTTTTGATTGGTCAAATGATGTGGCACTACGCAGCATCCAGGGTCTATAAAATCCCTATCTGCCCCTAGGATTTGTATGTTTTTGCTCAATATCCAACCAAAATGAGAATTCTCTCATCTTCTCTATATCCTACCCTGCTCTTCTCTCTCCCCTATTCATGTTCAAGAAGTTGGACGTCCATCTGGCAAAGGTCCAAGGCGTGGTGATGCCTGGAACAGAAGGCTGCAGGACATCTTCGACAGGCTGCTGCTCCAACTTCAGAAGGAGTTCTGAAGCACTTTCAAATCATATAGAGATCTAATTTTTAGAGTGTAGATTTATGAGGAGAATATGTTCTAAGTCTTACTTGAGTGGATATCGGTAGAGGCCAGGCGCTTGCGTGGCTACATCAGAACCTCGGACTGTGCAGAGACATCTACAGGGTAATCAGATTACCCTTGAGGTATTACTTATTTTTTCATCCCTTTTAGATTTATTTTAGACTTAATATTAGATATGAAGATTAGACCTAGAGACTTAGATCTAAAATAAATATAGGATAATTTTTTTTTAAAATTATTCCATCCCAAATTTGATGAAATCTGGAAGATCCTACAAAGGGAAAAGGCGGTTTTTCCTTCAATCAGAGCCTAGGTTGTTTATTACATGATTATTTATACATGCTTAGATTATTTTTTAGATTAGATCTAATTTATAATCTGATTGTTAAATTTAAAATTAAAATTTTTAGATCAATCATGAACTGTAGGTTGTCCTGCTGTAAGTTTTACCCCTTACAGTGCAAAGGTTGTCCTAGTTCGTGTAGATCTATCTTTAATCATAAATTTGTTAGATGTGATCTAAATTAAATTTATGATTTATTACTTTAAAAGGTATTTAAATCTAAAATAAAATCTCTTTGTTAATAATTCTCACGCAAAGAATCATCATATATTTATCTGAAAAATTTGCGCAGTTTAAAGTTGAAATTATTTCAATTACATGAACCTGTTTAGATTAGATCTAAAGTAGTTTCATGCTTATTTCACTTGCATTTTAATTATGAATCAAACATGAAACTTTGTTGGTAGAATCATGTTGTAAAAATATTTTACAAATATAAAAATTATTTTTGAAAAGCCGAACTCCAACCCTCAGTCCAAAACTTAATTGAGAATTAAGAAGTTATTTGATTAGATTCTAGGATTGTAAATTGAAGAACCTAAGACACAAACCATAACACATTGGATTAATGGGTTAGTAGAAATTAGGTCCATTAATTGGGTTAGACCTGAGGTTAGATTAAAGATGGACTTAATTAGAGAATTGACTAAATCTAATCAATTGTTGTCTTAGATTAGGTCAAGGATTCTCTAGATCAATTACAATAGTTGTAGTTGGTCAAGTCCATATCTTTAACGAGAACCAAGTGGACTTGATTCTTGGCTTAGCGGTTGAGCACGAACTGTTAGATTGATCTAATCGAAACTAATTAAATCAGTTGGTGTCTAAGGTAAACCAGACCGGTGGTTTTTAATTGGCAGCCCACTTACCTGGCCATTTCTGATGGTGTCTAAGACGAGCTTTGGCAGACCCTCTCACCGATCGAACTTATCTGGCCTCTTGGTGAAATTATGTTTTAATCGGATCACTTGACTATTCGAGCTGACCCATGTTAGTTAGATAAATCAGTGTGACTGATTTAGGTGCTCCTAAACCAGCCCTTTTAATTGTCTCCCTTAAGCTGACTTGGTGAAGCCAGTGGGAGGATCATGATAAGCTGGTTCATCTAATCTCCTTCTCTAAATCAATTAAATCTTCTAAAATTATTAGGTCCTTAAAATAAAATAGTTATGGTGATAACTAGATCATAGCCTCCCATTAAGTGGATGATAATGGGTCCATCAGTTGGATAATCCTTGGAGGTCCAAAGGCCTGGTGCTTTTCGACTGATAGAATTGTCATTCATAATATGATTTCTTGACTGCATCTTTCTAGATGGTGGTTAGGTGAGCCAACCAAAATTGGGCTTAATCATTCATTAGCTAGATGGGCCAAGTATGGTCATGTTAATGGTTGGACCTAACCAGACCTTTTTAGTGGAGGCCAAAGCCTACTGATTAGGGACTGGGGCAAAATTAAAATTATTAAAAATTATTTAGAGAAATAATTGGTGATGAACCTACCCTTAGATGTACATGAGTTGGCCAACCAAAGTTGGGCTTGTGTGCAGTCTAAGTGAATTCTAGTACCCACTAAGGAATTAGGGTAATTCCTCGAATTGGAGGTAGAGGCTACCAATTCGAATAAAATAGTGGGAGAAACCTTTTGATTAAAGTTTAAATCTTTAGGTTTAATGAATCAATTACTAATTAGGTTATGATTTTCCTTTGTGCAGATATGACCACTTCTCCATCGCTCCGATCATTGTTGGACAATGATAATTTGGTGGGACCCAACTTCGGTAGCTGGTATCGAAAGTTGAAGTTAGTCCTAGAGCATGAACGGATCCTATATATGATAACGGATCCTGCACCTGAGGATCCAACTGCCAATGCACATGGAATAGTTAGAGACACTTACCAGAAATGGCTCAGTGATCAGACCATGATGCGCTGCATCATGCTGGCTGCCATGAGCAACGAGTTCAATCACAGATTTGAGATGGCTCAGCCAAAGGACATGCTTCAAGTGTTGGAGGATGCCTTTGGCACACCCGATGATGTGGAGAGGTACAAAACTAGTTGTGCCATCTTCAATGCCAAAATGCGAGATGGTGCCTCTGTCACTGATCATGTATTGTACATGATCGAGCTGATAGAACATTTGAGCAAGCTCGATTTTTCTTTGTATGAGCAGCTTGGGAAAGATGCAATACTGAACTCGCTACCCAAGTCTTATCTCCCATTCCACACTCATTATAGAATGACAAAGCCTGAAGTAAACTACCACGGGTTACTGGGATTGCTTCAAAATTTTGAAAAGGATCACCAACTGCATAAAGAGTCGGTGAACTTAGTGGGAGGTTCGTCTTCTGGTTCTCGACCCTTTAAGAAAGGGAAGAAAAACAAAAAGAAGAAAGTGAAGAAGGTGCAAGTTCAGGCTGGGACATCAGTGCAAGGCCAGACCAGAAAGATCAAGCCTGATAAGAGTCAAACTAAATGCTTCTTTTGTAAGAAGCAGGGGCGCTGGAAGAAGAACTGTCCTCAGTACATTGCCTCTCTAGACTCGAACAGGTAGAGAAAGAAGCAAGCTATTGCTGGGCAAGGTATTTATATCATAACTCCTTGCAATTTTTCTATTTGTGATATAACTGACTGGGTATTAGATACCGGTAGCCCTTATCATATTTGCAATTCGTTGCAGAGGTTGCAGGTCAGTAGAAGATTCGAGCAAGACGAGAGGTTCCTGAACATTGAAGATGGAAGACCAGTTCCAGTTCTAGCATTAGGAATCTTAAAACTTGTATTTGAGTCTCACACCATTGTTCTTAATGATTGTCATTTTTGTCTCAGTTTCTTTTTAAATATTATTTCTGTAGGCCTTCTGGCCAAAAATGATTATGAAATTTCAATAAAGAAATAAGTTTGTAATATCATTATGAATGGTGTTACTATTTTTTGTGGATATTTGAATAATGGTGTGTATATGTTATCACAATCTGTTAACATAGTCTATTCTACTGGCAAGCACCCTAGATTAGACAGTGTATCAGATATTTACTTATGGCACTGTAGGCTAGGTTATATAAACAAGAACAGGATAAACAGGTTGACTCAAGAGGAAATCCTCGAAGTCAGTGATTGTGAATCACTTCCAACCTGTGAGTCTTGTCTTCTTGATAAAATGACCAGGTCACCTTTTACTAGAAAAGGTGAGAGAGCTACTGAGCTCTTAGGCCTAGTACATACTGACGTATGCAGGCCCATGAGCACAAGTGCTAGAGGTGGATATTTCTACTTCATCACTTTCATGGATGATCTATCCAGATATGGATATGTCTATCTAATGAAACATAAGTCAGATTCATTTGAAATATTCAAACGATTCTGAAGTGAAGTAGAAAAATAAACTGGAAAGAGTATTAAAACTTTCGGTCTGACCAAGGAGGGGAATACCTTTCTAGTGAGTTTCTCACATATCTAGGAGAAAATGAGATTTTCTCCCAATGGACTCCTCCTGGAACACCACAGCATAATGGTGTGTCTGAAAGAAGAAATCAGACTCTGTTAGACTTGGTCCGATCCATGATGGGTTTTGCCAGCTTGCCGATATCCTTCTAGGGATATGCACTCGAATCGGCCTGTTATCTGTTAAATAAGATTTCAAGTAAGTCTGTAATTAAGACTCCAGATGAGATATGGATAGGGCTAAGCCAGCACTTTCACACCTTAGGGTCTGGGGGTGCCCGACCTATGTCAAACAGTTAGTTACAGATAAATTTGGACCTAGATCTGACAAATGCGCATTCATAGGGTATCCCAAAGAGATCAAAGATATTTTTTCTACCATGCTGATGAACAAAAGGTGTTCATCAGTCTTAAGGTAACCTTTTTAGAAAAAGAGTTCCTTGATGAAGGAACCGTTGCCTCTAAGGTTGAACTTGATGAAGTTCAACAGGTAGAAGGACCGACACCAATAGTTGAACCTGAGTCTGATTTGATTAGATCAGATTCGGAGCCCAATGTACCTGCACTATTAAGGTGATCCGATAGAGTACCACATCAGTCAGACAAATACTATGATTTCTTAGTCTGGGATGGTGATCCCATCGAACTCGATGAGAACGATAAGGATCCGATCACCTATATGGATGCAATGCAGAGACCTGATTTCAAAAAATAGCATGAAGCCATGAAATTCAAAATAGAGTCCATGAAGGTCAATGATGTATGGACATTGGTTGACCCACCTGAAGGGGTTAAATCCATTGGGTGTAAATGAGTCTTCAAAAGGAAGACGGGCGCAGATGGAAAGGTGGAGACCTATAAAGCCAGTTTGGTTGCTAAGGGGTATCGTCAACATTATGGTATTGACTAGAACGAGACGTTCTCCCCTGTGGCAATACTCAAATCCATTCGGATAATACTTGCAATAGCTGCCCATCTGAATTATGAGATCTGGCAGATGGATGTAAAGATAGCTTTCCTGAATGGAGAGCTGACCGAAGAGGTGTAATATGATACAAACTAATTGGTTTACATCCACAGATGAGTCCAAGGTGTGCAAGCTTCAAAGATCCATTTATGGATTGAAGCAAGCTTCTCGGAGTTGGAGCATGCATTTTGATAAGATGATCAAAACGTATGGCTTTGCTAAGAATGGAGAAAGAGTCCTGCATCTATAAATGGGCAAATGATCCAATTGTGGTATTCCTTGTCTTGTACGTGGATGACATTCTCTTAATCGAAAATGATATCTCTGTACTACAGGGAATAAAAGTTTGTTTGTCATCGCAGTTCTCCATGAAGGACTTGGGTGAAGCATCCTACATCCTAGGGATGAAGATCTATAGGGATAGATCTAAAAGGATGCTTGGATTATCCTAGTCCATGTACATAGATACTGTGCTGAAGAGGTTCAACATGGAGAATTTCAAGAAGGGCTATCTACCGATAGGCCATGAAATTTTTCTCTCTAAGAAGGATTGTTCGATAACTCCTGAAGAGAGAGAGCATATGAGTAGAGTCCCATATGCTTCGATCGTGAGATCTATCATGTACGTCATGATATGTACAAGGTCAGATGTGGCATACTCACTAGGAGTAGTGAGTAGATACCAATCTGATCCTGAAAAAAATCACTGAAAAATGGTTAAAGCCATCCTTAAGTATTTGAGAAATACTAAGGACCAATGGTTGGTTTATAGTGAGTCAGATCTGAAATTTATGGAGTTCACAGACTCCAGCTTTCAATCTGACCATGATGACAGTGAAGCATGTTGGGTTATATCTTTACTCTAAATGGTAGAGCCATCTGCTAGAAGAGTTCCAAGCAGTATACTGTGGCAGACTCTATTTGTGAGGCGGAGTACATCGCAGCATCGAATACCACGAAGGAAGCTGTGTGGCTGGGGAAATTCATCATTGAGCTCAAGTAGCACCCTCCCTCGATGGTCCGATCCTACTCTACTGTGATAGCATTGGTGCCATAGCTCAGGTGAAGGAACCCAAAGCACACCAGTGGACGAAGCACATTTTGCACCGCTTCCACCTAATCCGAGAGATCGTGGATCGAGGTGACGTTGACCTTCAGAAGATCAACGGAAAGGAGAACCTGACCGACCCCTTCACTAAAGCCCTAGTGATAAAAGAGTTCAACAACCACAAGTCGAAGATGGGTATTAGATATTGTGTTGAGTGGCTTTAGAACAAGTGGGAGTTGTTGGAAAATATATCCCAAAATCCAATCATCAATCTGTTGACGATTGAGCAATCTTGTATTGTAATTGATTTGTTAATAAATAAAATAAATTTTTGATATTTTTATCATAAATTTTATCTTCTAATGAACTCCGTTGTTGTAATGAAGTCTTTAGGACTATTTAGGTTCGATGAAGAGAGGATTTATCGATTAGTCCTTAAAATTGTTCACGACTAAATGATAGGCTGTTAATAAGGACGACAGCTTCTATCGAGCATAGATCACTGTAGGCCATATGGGTTGATTGTCCTCTTAACCAAGGAGTGTGGAGATACTGGTATGGCATACAGGTGAGATGTAAAGGTACATCATCATTAAACATGACCAACTCCAGAGCATTCTGCTGTCGAGAATGTCTCTGATGGGATATAGGTATAAGTGTCCCTTAGACCTGAGATCGTCTCAGTGACTTGCAAGCAACTCACTGTGCTTTGGTACTAGACTAACTAAATTTTTAATTCAATGGCAGAAGGCTTCTGGGCACAGTCAAGTACTTGCAAAGTTAGAGTGTGATCAAGATGAGATTGACCACTCCAAGAGTTGGAGAAGAATGAGTCGCTGTATTTCAATTTAGCAAAATCTTGGTCAGGATAATCCATTAGATAGATTTAATATTTTAAAATACAATGTGGATAACCTAATCAGAGTTGACAGTTGAACTCTGAGGTATCCTATAAGCATTTTGGTCAAGGGGATGAATTATATGAAAACTACATCCGCATGGATTCTAAGGATGTTGTTCTACACATTCGACTTATCCGACCGTCGGGTACCATTGCTAGATGGTCACTTTGATTGGTACAAAAATTTATTTCTATACTACCGACATAGGTTTAGACCTATGAGGTCACACACATTAGAGTTCATGATCCGATCAGATGGTTGATCAATGATTAAGAATCGTTCTAGGGTTAAATGATCAGTACGATTGATATTTAACCTAGTGCAAGTGTTGTAGGAGGATCAATTAGCAATTTGATTGCTAATTGACTTAATTTGATTAAGCTAATAGACTGAGATTATGTCTAATTGAATATGATTTAATTAAATTTAGTTTGGGCTTGATTAGATCAAGTTCAATTGGTTTATTGGATAAGCCAAGTGCAAGAAAAAACTAGTCCTAGTTCAATTAGGACTTGGATCAACCTAATTTTTAATTCGATTAAAAAATTAAATTAGATTTAAATCTAATTTAATTTGATTAAATTAAGTTTTTAATTGTGTTAAGATCTATTTTAATTAGATTGATTTGGTTTTGATTTGATTTAGTTTGAGAAACTAAATTTGAACAAGTCATAGATTAAATCCTAGTAAGACTAGGATTCCACCTTGCACCATCTTAGCCCCCACGCCCACTCTCTCTTATTTTGTATGACAAAATCTTCTCTCCCAAGCCTTCACGCATGCCCAAAGCTTTCCACTCTTTCTCTCTTACATGGAATATGGTTGTGGACCAAGTCAAAGTAGGAATTAGTTTGGATTTCAAATTCTATGAGATAGAATTTTAGGAAACCAAAACTCTTTCCTTATGGCACTAATTTTATCTAAATTTTTTTTAAGATTTTTGTAGCTTTTATGGCACATATTGTGTGCCCTTTGTTGGTGGTCCATGGCAGAAAAAGAAAGAGGGGGCGCCCATGAGTTGGGCACCACTTGTCTTGCCCTGTTTGGATTTTCCTTGACTAGGTATTTGACCTAGATAAGGATTCTTCATATCTCATTGTTTAAGATGAATTTCTTCTTGAGATTTTTGTGGATTATAAAGCATTGAGAAACCTTTTGGGCATGTAAAAATTAGAGAGAAAAAGTATTAGGGTGTGGATATATAATAGACACAAAACTAAGTGTCTAGGTGAAAGTAAAGAGAAGAAGAAGAGAGTCTTCTTCTAGGGTTGCTGAGTTCACCTCTTTTCTTCATCCATCTGTGAGTTTTCTGAGAGTGTCTCACATCTAAAACTCCTTCTCCTACTTTTTATCTTTGGAAGAGTCCAAATCAAGAAGAAGGAGGTATCTGATCGACCATTGAAGAAGGATCAGCACAATACTAGCATACTGTGTTGATTTTCTGGACCAGAACTTCTGATCGTGATTCGTGGGCTCGTGTGGATGACTCCTAAAGGTTGGATGCATATGCAGCTCACAACATCATCCTCAAGTCTGGATCAGCAAAGTTAGAATGTCTAACATGCAAGGTAATAGATCTGATCTATTATATTTTACATACATTAGATGTAGTATAGAAATATATTGATATAATTAACATGTAATTCTTGCTCTTTATATTTTAATTTTTGATTTAATGTCATATAATAATCATGTAATAGGATCTTAGATCTACGAATTCTCTAATTTTATAAGATAAATTTTGATTTATTTTAATCTTTCATTGCCTGATCTTGAAAAAGTTTCAAGATCTAATCCTGAAACCCTAGATCTGGTTCCTTCACATATCTCATATAGAGTGCATAGCACAGATTTTGAAGGTATTCTATTTAGGATATAGACTGTAGTTTCTAGAGCATATCTCTAGAAAGAAATAGGCAAATCTGTAAAGCACATTATGGACCACACCATATCTAATAAAGTGCGATTCTTTTTTTCTACTATATCATTTAGTTGTAGTGTATGAGGAGGGGTCTATTCTAAGAGAATTCTTTTTTCTTTAAGATGATCTAAAAATTCATTGGATTAGTATTCTCCTCCTCGATTAGATTAAAAAATTTTAATATTTTTTTTAATTTATTTCTCAATCATACTTTGATACTCTTTAAATTTATCAAAGATTTCAAATTTATGTTTCATAAGATACACATATCCAAACCTAGATAATCATCAATGAATATAATAAAATAAGAGTATCCTCCTCTGGCTTTAGTTGTCATAGGACCATATACATCAGTATGTACTAATCCTAATAATTCATTTGTCCTTTCTCTATGTCCACTAAATAGTGTCTTGATCCTTTTACCCATAAGACAAGATTCACAAATTCTTAGTGATTCATAATCATAAGGATCAAAAAACTCTTCTTTGTATAACTTGTTAATTCTTGTCTCACTTATATGACCAAGTCAATAATACCAAAGTAAAGTATTATTTATATCTTCTCTCTTTCACTTTTTGCTTTCATCAATATGAAAAATATTGTCATTAAGAGATAGAC
>NC_025993.2:72012634-72056838 GCF_000442705.2 Elaeis guineensis | reverse complement strand
AAAACTAGTTGTGCCATTTTTAATGTCAGATGAGGGATGGAGCCTCAGTCACTGATCATGTACTGTACATGATCTAAATGATTGAGCGCCTAAGTAAACTGGGCTTTCCCCTGCAAGAGCAGCTCGGTAAGGATGCGATCCTTAATTCTCTGCCCAAGTCCTACCTTCCCTTCCTTACTCATTTTTGAATGACAAAGCCTGCAGTGAACTACCACGGTTTGTTTGGGTTGCTACAGAACTTTGAGAAGGACCACCAGCTCCATAAGGAGTCGATGAATATTGTGGGAGGGTCTTCTTCTGATCGTCGACCCTTTAAGAAAGGGAAGAAGAACAAGAAGAAGAAGAATAAGAAGGTGCAGCTGCATGCTGGGACGTCTACACAGGGTCAGACCAAGAAGCGCAAGCCTGACCAGAGCCAGGCGGAGTACTTCTTTTGCAAGAAGCAGGGGCACTGGAAGAGGAACTGTCCTCTATACATTGCCTCACTGGACCCGAACAGGCCAAAGAAGAAGCAAGGTACTTATATGATAACACCTTACAACTTTTCTATTTGTGATACTACTGCCTGGGTATTGGATACCGGAAGCCCTTATCATATTTGCAATTCGATGCAGGGTCTGCAGGTCAGTAGGAGATTTGATGAAGGTGAGAGGTTCCTGAACGTTGGAGATGGAAGCAAAGTTTCAGTTCTGGCATTAGGAATCATGAACCTTGTAATCAATTCTCGAAATATAATTCTGAGTGAATGTCACTATTGTCCAAGCTTTTTATTAAATATTATTTCTGTAGGCCTTTTGGCCATGTACGGTTATCAATTTTTAATAAAAAAAAATATTTGCAATATCATTTTGAATGGTGTTACAATGTTTGTTGGACAACTTAATAATGGAATTTACTTTCTATCACAACCTGTTAATGTGGTTCAAACCTCCGATAAATGCTCTAGAATAGATAATGTGTCAGAAGTCTACCTTTGGCACTGTAGGCTAGGTCATATCAATAAGAACAGGATAAACAGGTTGGCTCAAGAAGAAATTCTTGAAGTAGGTGATTGTGAATCACTTCCAACCTGTGAGTCCTGTCTTCTTGATAAAATGACCAAGTCACCTTTTACTGAAAAAGGTGAGCGAGCCAGTGAACTCTTGGCTCTGGTACATTCTGATGTATGTGGACCCATGAGCTCAAGTGCAAGAGGTGGATATTTCTACTTCATAACCTTCACAGACGACCTATCGAGGTATGGGTATGTCTATTTAATGAAGCATAAGTCGGAGTCGTTTGAAATGTTCAAACTATTTCGAAATGAGGTAGAAAAATAAACTAGAAAGTGTATTAAAACTCTTCGATCTGATCGAGGAGGTGAATACCTTTCCAATGATTTTCTGACATATCTTGAGGAGAATGGGATTCTCTCTCAGTGGACACCTCCTGGAACACCACAGTATAATGGTGTGTCTGAAAGGAGGAATCGGACCTTGTTGGACATGGTTCGATCCATGATGGGGTTTGCTGGTCTGCTGATCTTCCTTTGGGGATATGCACTCGAATCGGCTTGTTACCTTCTAAATAGGGTTTCGAGTAAGTCTGTATCCAAAATACCATATGAGATATGGATAGGACGTAAGCCAGTACTCTCGCACCTTAGGGTTTGGGGGTGTCCGGCTTATGTTAAACGTTTAATTATGGACAAGCTTGGACCTAGGTCTGACAAGTGTAATTTTATAGGGTACCCAAAAGAGACCAAAGGGTATTACTTCTACCTAGCTGATGAGCAAAAAGTGTTTGTCAGCCTTAAGGCAAGTTTTTTGAAAAGGGAGTTCCTTGGTGAAGGGACTGTTGCCTCTAAGGTCGAACTTGACGAAATTTGATAGGTGAAAAATCTGACGCAAGTTGCTGAACCTGAACTGGATTTGATTAGATCAGATCCAGAGCCCATTGATCAAGCACCCTTAAGGCGATCTGGTAGAGTACCACGTCAACCGGATAGATACTATGGTTTCTTGGTTCAAGACGATGATCCTATCGAACTTGATGAAAATGATGAGGATCCGATCACCTATATGGATGCAATGCAGAGACCCGACTCTGAGAAATAGCTAGAGGCCATAAAATCCGAAATGGAGTCCATGAAGGTCAACGATGTGTGGACATTGGTTGACCCACCCGAAGGAGTAAAACCCATATGGAATAAGTGGGTCTTCAAGAGGAAGAGGGGCACAGATGGAAAGGTGAAAACCTATAAAGCCCGTCTGGTTGCCAAGGGATATCGTCAACGTTATGGTATAGACTATGACGAGATGTTTTCTCTTGTGGCAATGCTCAAATCCATTCAGATTATGCTTGCGATAGCTGCCCATCTGGACTATAAAATCTGACAGATGGATGTGAAGACAGCTTTCCTAAATGGAGAGCTGGATGAAGAGGTGTATATGATGCAACCTGAAGGATTCACATCCACTGATGAGTCTAAGATGTGCAGACTACAGAGGTCCATTTATGGACTTAAGCAGGCATCTCGGAGTTGGAACATACGTTTTGATAGGACCATCAAGACGTATGGCTTCGTTAAGAACAGAGAAGAGCCCTACATTTATAAGTGGGCTAATGGTCCAGTAGTGGTATTTCTTGTATTGTATGTGGATGATATTCTCTTAATCGGGAATGATGTCCCTGCATTACAGGGAATAAAGATTTGGCTGTCTTCACAGTTCTCCATGAAGGATTTAGGAGAAGCTTCCTACATCCTAGGGATGAGGATCTATAGGGATAGATCTAAAAGGTTGCTTGGCTTATCCCAGTCTACGTACATAGATACTATGCTGAAGAGGTTCAACATGGAGAATTTCAAGAAAGGCTATCTACTGATAGGCCATGGAATTTCTCTCTCAAAGAGGGATTGTCCGACAACACCTCAAGAGAGAGAGCGTATGGGTAGGATTCCATATGCTTCGACAGTGGGATCTATCATGTACGCCATGACATGTACACGATTAGATGTGGCATACTCACTAGGGGTAGTGAGTAGATACCAATCTGATCCAGGAGAGAATCACTGGAAGGTTGTTAAAACCATCCTGAAGTATTTAAGAAATACTAAGGATCAGTGGCTTGTTTATGATGAATCGGACTTGAGACTTATAGGGTTTACAAACTTTTGTTTCCAGTCTGATCACGATGACAGCAAAAGTGTATCGGGATTTATTTTTACTCTTAATGGTGGGGCTATCTGCTGGAAGAGTTCCAAGCAACACACAGTGGCTGATTCAGTTTGCGAGGCAAACTATGTCGCTGCATCAGATGCTGCCAAAGAAGTGGTGTGGCTGAGGAAATTCATCACCGAGCTCAGAGTATCACCGTCCCTTGTTGGTCTAGTTCTGCTCTACAGTGACAGCTCTGGAGCCATTGCTCAGGCGAAGGAACTTAAGGCACACCAGCGGACGAAGCATATTCTGCACCGCTACCATCTCATCCAAAAAATTGTGGATCGAGGTGACGTCGACCTTCAGAAGATCGACGAAAAGGAGAACCTGACCGACCCATTCACTAAAGCCATTGCGGTGAAGGAGTTCGACGACTACAAGTCGAAGATGGGTATTAGATACTGCACCAATTGGCTTTAGGCCAAGTGGGAGATTGTTGGGAATAGTGTCCCAAAGCCAATCGTTAGCCTGTTGATGGTTGTGCTCATTTTTGTATATGTACATGAATTATGAATTAATAAAAATTATTTTGATATTTTTCATCACAAAATGTTTCATCTTCTAATGAACTCCTATGTTGTGGTGAAGTCCTTAGGACTATTTAGACTCGACAAAAGAGGATTTATCGTTTAGTCCTTAAATCTGTTCGCGACCAAATGATACATTGTTACCAAGGACGACAATGTTTATCAAGCATAGGTCGTTGTGTGCCATATAGGTTGGTTGTCCTCTTAACCAATGAGTGTGGAGACACTGGTATGGGATACAGGTGAGATGTAAGGGTACATCTACACTGAACGTGACTGACTCCGGAGCTATTTCTGCTGTCAAGATTTGCTCTAATGGAATATGGGTATAAATTTTTCTCCGACCTGAGACCGCCACGGTGACTTGCAAGCAACTCACTGCACTTAGGCACCGGACTACTTGAATTTCTAATTCAGTGACGGAAGGCTGCTGGGTGTAGTCAGGTACTTGACTTGTCGGTGCGTGTGTCAAGATGGGATTGACCACTCCAGTTTAGGAGCTGTGTACAGTCGTGTTTCAATTTAGCAAAACCTTGGCCAGGGTAGTCTTTGTGAGGAGTCACCGAACTGTTTGAGTTGAGCACGATTCAGATGATCTGATCAGGGTTGATAGTTTAACCCTGAGTCATCCTAAACACAGAGGTCAAAAGGATGAATTATACAGTAACCATATTCATGTAGGTTCTGAGTGTTGCGATTGCGACCATTCGACCTATTCGATTGTCAGGTACCATTGCTAGATGGTCACTTCGATTAGTACAGGAATTGGTTCCTGTGCTACCGGCTTAGGTTCGAACCTACGGAGTCACACACATTAGAGGTTCCTATCTGATCTGATGGCTGATGAAGAGTCTTAATGCTCATGGACTATGAGTCCTATGTGTCTGAGACTCTATGATCGAGAATCAGGATTCTCTGATCATGAGTCCCACACATTTTGGGTACCGGGGTCAAGAGTCCCACTGGTTTGGGACTCTTCGATCAGGGTTACATATCGATGAATTCTGATGCCCGATTACCCATCGTATTTGGACTCAATATTTATGAGAGGTTTAATTAGTGATTTGATCACTAATTAACTCAATTTGATTTAGTAATTATTTTTGGATCAAGTCCAATTGACTTGGATTCAGTTGGGCTTGACCCGATTAGGTTAAGAGTTGACCTAATCATCGAGATGGTTTGGTCCCTGATATGATCAGAGATTGGGCTTAATCAATTCCTAATTTGATTAACATTTTATTGCACCTAATTAAGTCTAATTTAGTTAGATTTAAATTAGTCTAATTGGGTCTAACTTATTTGATTCAATTAGGTTGGTTTAAATAATGAAACCACCTTGACCCATTCTCCCTGCGCCACCTCACTTCCACTGCACCCTTTTGAATTCACGAGAAAGAAGTTCTCATGAATTTTTCCTCACACAAATCCCTCTTCATGCCCTACTTTTGTGTGCCAAATGAGTGGATAAGGATGATTAGTTGGCCATTCAAATTCAAAATAAAGTTTGAATTTGAATGAGCAATCAATCCTTGCGCCTTGACCTTATCCTCTTTTAACGCCCCATTTATTACACGAGAAAATATTTCTCATGAAATCACTCATGCACAAATTAAGCCATGCCCTCCTCTTCTCATGCCCTTAGTGGATAAGAATAAATTGATTTCCATTTGAATTCAAAATTTGATTTGAATTCAAATGTACAATTACTCATCTTTATCCTCTCATGTGGATAAGACGTTTGACATTGTTTTAAAAGGAGGAGAAGAGTGGGGCGTGTGCAAGAAAAATTTTGGAGAGAAAATATGGGTGTGAGGAATCCTTGTGTGCAAGATGAAGGTCAATATCCTTCCGAGAGAAAAAGAAAGAAAAGAAAGAAAAAGTGTGCACAGGGTTTCAGTGAGTTCTTCAGGGTTTCAGCTTGGAGTTTGAAAAGTGAGAAGGTGAGCTACGAGTGTCGTGAGCCCACCAAATTTTAGAAAGATCTTCAACATTCTCTCAAGCATGTCTGCTGATGATTTAGAGTATTTAAAGAATTGGCAGACATCGATCGAAGGAGTTCGATCAGCATCGACCGTCGAAAGGGCTCTACAACGAGCTAGCACTCGTGAGGAGTCGATCAGACCGAAAGCTTCATGTGGATGATCCACAGAGGCCAGACACACTGTGTGGCTACATCATGATGATCAGACTCTTTCGACGGTGATCAGATTGCGGTGATCTACTACCCGCACAAAAGTATTATGTTCTAAACACATTACAGTAAAGTGTTTACTATTCAAATTCGAATTTCAAATTTAAATGCATGCATGCTATATATCATATTTAGATCCTAGTGTAGGGTAAATTTTTATTAATTAATTAGATTAATTAATAATTTTTACTATAAAATAGTGATTTTAAAAAAGTTTTAAAATTATCATTTTACCCCTGCATTGATTATCCCCACATAACTATCAACCCTGATATGGTCATCCACATTGTATTTTAATTTTTTAAATTCATCACATGGATTACCTCGATCGAGATTTTACTGAATTGAAATACACTAAGATATTAACTCCTACTTATACAGAGGGATCAATTCTATCTTGACTCACACACTGACTTTGCAAGTACTTGACTGTGCCCAAAAATCTTTCATCACTAAATTAAAAATTCAGATAATCTGGCACCAAAGTACAGTGAGTTGTTTGCAAGTCATCATGGTGATCTCAGATTGGAGGGATACTTATACCCATATCCATTACGAGCTACTTTTGACAGCAGAGTGCTTAGCAGTTGGTCACGTTCAGTGAGATGTACCCCTACATCTCACTTGCATGCCATGTCAGTGTCTCCATACTCTTTGATTAAGAAGACAATCAATACATATGGCACACAATAACCTATACTTGATATAGCTATCATCCTAATAATAGTATATCATTTAGTTTTGAACAAGAATTTAAGGACTAAACGATAGATCCTCCTATATCGATTCAAATAGTTCCAAGGACTTGATCATAAAATAGAAGTTCAAATAAGATGTACATAAAGTGATGAAAAAATCAAATAATATTTATTATTTTTAATAATTCATATATAATTATAATAATTAGCTCAACCATCAACAAACTGACGATTGGCTTTGGGACACAGTTCCCAACTACTCCCATTTGGACTAAAACCAATTGGTATAGTATCGTATACTCATCTTTGATTTATAATCTTTGAACTCCTTGACATTGAGAGCTTTAGTAAATGGGTCGATCAGATTCTCCTTTTTGTCGATCTTTTGAAGCTCAACATCATCTCGATCCATGATCTCTCAGATCAAGTGGTAGTAGTGTAGAATGTGCTTGGTGCGCTGATATGACTTTAATTTCTTTGCTTGAGCAATGGCACCAGTACTGTCGCAGTACAACCAAACAGGACCATCGAGGGAGGGTGCCACTTCAAACTCGCTAATGAACTTTCGTAATCATACAGCTTACTTTGCAGCATTGGATGCCACGATATATTCCACCTTGCAAGTAGAGTCGGCCACGATGTGCTACTTGAAACTCTTCCAACAGACTGCTCCACCATTTAGGATATAAATATATTTTGACATGCTCTTGCTACTGTCATGATCTGACTGAAAATTAAAATCTATAAACCTCATAAATTTTAAGTCAGTTTCTCCATAGATGAGCCACTGGTCTTCAGTGTTTCTCAAATACTTAAGGATGGTCTTTACGACCTTTTAGTGGTTCTCATCTAGATCGGACTGGTATCTGCTCACTATCCCTAGTGAGTATGCCACGTTCAATCTCATATATGTCATGGCGTACATAATAGATCTCACTGTTAAAGTATATAAAATTCTACTCATACACTTTCTCTCTTGAGGAGTTATCGAACAATCACTCTTCGAGAGAAAATTTTTTTGGCCTATCAGAAGATAGCCTTTCTTGAAATTTTCCATGCTGAACCATTTAGCATAGTATCAATGTATGTAAATTGGGATAATCCAAGCAATCTTTTAGATCTATCTCTATAGATCTTTATCCCAAGGATGTAGGATGCTTCTCCCAAATCCTTCATAGAGAACTGTGATGACAACCAAACATTTATTTTCTATAATATAGAGATGTTATTTTTGATTAAGAGAATATCATCCACATACAAAATAAGAATTACTACCACATAATTATTAATCCATTTGTATATGTAGGGTTCTTCTTTATTCTTAATGAAGCTATACATTCTGATCACTTTATCAAAATGCATGTTTCAACTTCGAGATACCTGTTTAAGTCCATAAATGGACCTCTGAAGCTTGTACACTTTAGACTCATCTGTGGATATAAAACCTTCAGACTGCATCATACATACCTCTTCTTCTAGTTCTCTATTTAGAAAGACTATTTTCATATCCATTTGCCAGATTTCATAGTCTAGATGTGCTGCTATCGCAAGTAGATACAAATAAATTTGAGTATTGCCATAGAAAAGAAATATCTCATCATAGTCAATACCATAACGCTGACCATAACTCTTGGCAACTAGACAGACTTTATAGATCTCCACCTTTTCTTCTTTTTGAAGATCCATTTACACCCTATGGATTTTATCCCTTCAGAAAATCAACTAATGTCCATACATCATTAACCTTTATAGACTCTATTTGGATTTCATGGCTTCTAGTCACTTATTAGAGTTAGACCTCTGCATCGCATCCATATAGGTAATCGGATCCTTATTGTTCTCATCGAGTTCAATTGGATCACCATCTCAGACCAAAAAATTATAGTATTTATTCGGTTTGATGCGATACTCTATCGGATCTCCTTAAAGATGTTTCTACAATAGGTTTCAGATTTGATCTAATCAAAATCCGACTCTATGAGTTTACTAGATTGTGTTGGTTCTTCTACCGATCGAACTTCATCAAGTTCAATTTTAGAGGCATTGGTTCCTTCTCTAAGCAATTTCTTTTCTAAAAAGACTACCCTATTGCTGATGAATATCTTTTGTTCATCAGTAAGATAGAAGTAATATCCCTTGGTCTCTTTTGGGTACCCTACAAATAGACACTTGTCAGCTCTAGGTCCAAGCTTGTCAGTTTTCAAATATTTGACATAAGTCGGATACCCCCAAATCCTAAGATGAGAGAGTACTGCCTTATGCTCTGTCTACATCTCATGTGATGTTTTACTTATAGACTTACTCAAAATTTTATTTAAAATATAACAAGTCGACTCGAGTACAGATCTCCAAAAAGAGATCGATAGATTTGAAAAGCCCATCATAGATCGAACCATGTCGAATAGGGTTCGATTTCTCCTTTCCAATACACCATTGTGCTGTGATATTTTAGGAGGAGTTCACTATGAAAGAATCTCATTCTCTTCTAAGTATGTCAAAAATACACTGGAGAGGTATTCACCTTTCTGGTCAGATCGAAGAGTTTTAATACTCTTTTTAGTTTATTTTTCTACTTCATTACGGAATTGTTTGAATATTTCAAATGATTCTGACTTATGTGTCACTGAATAGACATGCCCATATCTTGATAGGACGTCTGTAAATGTAATGAAATAATAATATCCACCTCTAACACTCATATTCATAGGTCCACATGCGTCAGTATGTATCAAACCTGAAACTTCACTAGCTCGCTAACCTTTTTCAGTAAAAGATGACTTGATCATTTTTTTAAGAAGATAGGATTCACAGGTTGAAAGTAATTCACAATCACTGACTTCGAAGATTTCTTCTTGAGTCAACCTATTTATTCTATTCTTGTTAATATGACCTAACCTATAGTACCAAAGGTAGATGTTGATGACATCATCAATTCTAAGGTGTTTGCCGGACGTGTACATTACACTAATAGGTTGTGATAATATATAAATTTCATTATTCAACTGTCCATTCACACATTAACACCATTCATAATGATATTAAAAATATTTCTTTTTATTGAAATCTCATAATCGTATATGGCCAAAAGGCCTACAAAAATAATATTCAATAAAAATAAAGGATAAAAGTGACATTTACTAAAAATATTACATTGGACTTGAATACAAGCTTAATAATCTCTAATGCTAGAACTAAAACTGGTCTTTCATCTCTAACATTAAGGAATCTTTCGCTTTCTTCAAATCTCCTACTGATCTATAGATACTGCAATGAATTACAAATATTAAAAAGACATCCGATATCTAATACCCAAGTAGTAGAATTATAAATTAAAAAATTACAAGGTGTTATCATATAATTATTTTGTCCAGCAATAGCTTACTTCTTTCTCAGTCTGTTTAGATCCAAAGAGATAATGTATTGAGGATACTTCCTCTTCCAGTGCCCTTGTTTCTTGCAGTAGAAGCATTCCATCTAACTCTGATCAAACTTGGATTTCTTGGTCTGATAGGGCTTGGGTACCCCAGTACTTTATACAGTTTTCTTATTTTTCTTGTTCTTCTTCTTTTTCTTAAAGGGTCAATGTCCAGAAAATGATCCTCCCACCATATTCACCGACTCCTTGTGGAGCTAGTGATCTTTCTCAAAGTTCTGCAATAATCCCAACAAACCATAGTAGTTCATTGCAGGCTTTATCATTCAATAATGAGTAAGAAAAGGGAGGTAAGATTCAGACAGAGAGTTCAAAATGGCATCCTTCTCCAGCTGCTCATGCAAGAAAAAGCCGAGCTTGCTCAGGTATTCAATCATCTCGATCTTGTATAGTATATGATCAGTGATTGATGCCCTTTCTCTTATTCGAGCATTGAAGATGGCACAACTTATCTTGTGCCTCCCAACATCGTTGGACGTGCCAAAAAATCCGTTCAATATTTGCAACATGTCTTGTGACTGAGTATTTTCGAATCTACAGCTGAACTTATCATTCATTGCCGTCAGCAATGAACCATAGTTTTGTCATTGAGCCACTTCTGATAAGTGTCTCAAACTGTATTGCAGGCATTCGAAGCTGGCTCCTCGGATGTCGGATCTATCAGCATGTACAAGATTCATTCGTGCTCTAAGACTATTTTCAATTTTTGATACCAACTCTCAAAATTGGATCCCATTAATTTATCACTACCCAATAATGATTGGAGTGATAAGGTGGTTACCATAACTGCAAAAAGGAAAATCAAAATCTAATTAGTATATGAATTGATTAAGCCTAAAGACATAGATTTTAGTCTAAAGATTTTCTCACTATTTTATTCAAATTGATAGCCTCTACCTCTAATTCAAGGAATTACACTAATTTCTTAGCGAGTACTAGAATCCTCATAGGCTGCACATAGGTTTGAGTGTGGCTCGGTCAACTCTTGTGCACCCATGGATAGATTTTTAATCAATTATTTCATCAAATAATTTTTAGCAATTAATTTTGTCCTAGACAACCTCTTCAGCAGGCATATGATGGCTCCATTGAAAGTTCTAGTTAGATCCAACCATTAACATGTCAGAATTTAGTGCATCTGACAAATAAGTGACCAAGCTCGAGTGTGGCTCAACCATCCTGATCCTCATCAGAAAGACACAACTAAATCAATATATTATGATTGATAATTCTGATAGCCAGATGAGCACCAGGCATGTGGTGCCTCCAATGATCGTCTAAACTATTGGATCCATTATTATCCAACTTAATGGGAGGCTATGATCTAGTTATCACCATAACTTTTTCATTTTTAGGGATCTAATAATTTTAAAAAATTTAATTAGATAAAGTAAAAGAAAAGATAAGACTCGACCTGCTAATCTTAATCCTCTCACTGACTTCACTAAGTCAGATAAAAAAGACTAGGCATAAGCTGGTCTAGCTAACTAGTCATAAATCTTTCTACTGACTTCGTCATGTCTTGAAGAAGACTATAGATAAGTTAAACTAAGAGCACCTAAATCAGTCATACTGATTTTCTAGTTAGCATGGGTCAACCCTAATCATTAAGTGATCTGATTAAAATATGATTCATCACGTTGGCCAGATAAGTAAGATTGATAGGACAGATAAGCCATTAACTCATCATAGACTCAATCTATGCGAGTAGCTCTGAATTAATGACCACCAATCAAGACTGCCATACTTACCTTAAACACCAACTAGTTAGTCAGTTTCACTTTGATCAACTTATAGACTTGAGTTCGACTATGGAGCTACGATCAAGGTCCATCTTAGTCTAATCAAAGATATGGACTCTGACCAACTACAACTACTGAGAATTGATCAAGAAAAAAATTGACCCAATCAAAATTAACTATTAATTAGATTTGATCAATTACTAACATAATCCATTATCAATGATTTCTAACCCTAAGTCTAACCCAGTTAAATGGATTTGACTTGAGCTAACCCATAAACCCATGATTTATGAAATTTATGTATTAGATCTTTGATTCTCAAATCTAGATCACTTAATTTGTAATTAAGTTTTGAGCTAACATGGGTTGGGGTTCGATGTTTGAAAATAATTTCAAGTTTTGTAAAATATTTTCACAAACTGTCATACAATCAAATAAACTTTAATTTTAGATCTAACATACAATATATCAGATCTAAAATAAAATTTTTAACTCTTTTCATTGTTTATCTTTATGGAAAAGATCATACAGCACTCCTACACACCATAGGAGAATATCATCGAATGGGAGGAGAGGGCCGTAAATCCCACTTTCTTTTATGACCGGATGACTATGGGGATGTATCCAATTCGATTACTATCCTACTCAAATTTTAAATTAATTATTTATATCTAATCTAAATAATTAAAATCAAATTAAAATCAAATTATATACAAAACATTCATGTCAAGAGCAACAAAGCTCTAATACCATTTGATAGAAAAACAGGCAATTCAAAGCATGCATTTTTAAACTTAGTTTTTAGTGAAAGATAGTAGATTAAATATTTTAATCTCTTACTCATGCTTTAAATCAAATCTAAACTATCTACTAAGAATCTATGATATAAATTTTGTATATAAAAATCTGATATAAATAAAAAACTGCACCAATCACATCGATGCCCTAAATCAGATCTAATCGTTAGATCTGATTAGATGAGTTCAGAACTTATTATCTTATCATGGATCGATGATCACTGCTGTTGATAAGTAAGATACGAGGTTCTTCCTAATATTGAGCAGTCGCACAGCTCGTTCGGCCTCTATAGATAGTCCACTCTAAGTCCCGAACAGATCATCCTTCACGGGAGTGCTAGCTCACGCAGAAGATACTGAATGGCTGAAATAGGCTCCTTTCTTCCGATCACCTGGATACTTTTGGATCAAAAGATGGACCTACTCAAAGAGGTGGTGGTGTGGGAGATAGGAACAAGATCCTCTTGTATTTTTCTCACACAAAAACTAGAGCTGAAAAAACCTAGTACCCACCCTAGACCTCATGCCCAAGAGGAAGATTACTTCTTTTGTTTCTCACACACAGAAGCCCACCCCTCTCTCAGATTTTTCATGCCCCTAATCAGAAGTTTCTCATGCAAAATAAAAACTTATTTGTTACACAAAAGTTTTCCCATCTTAGGGTGGCATCCCATGAAAGATAAGGATAAATTAAGGTGGTTTGGTTCAAATTCAAATGATGGTTTATCCTCATCACCAATTCAAATCAAATTCGAATTCAAACTTGAACTAAACTTCATCCTTATCCATGAAACTTAGAAAGTGGGTGATAAACATCTGAGTGGGATGAAAAAAATTCACATAAGAACCAATTCATGCATGAGAAGAGTGGTCAGCATTTTAGGGAAGAGTCCAACTCAATTTGGACTCCAACTTCTCATTCAAGTTCAAACCTTTTTGAACTCAAAGTTAAAATCAACCTCATCCTAATCCAAAGGAGATCAGAAGTGGGCATTAATCCTCTTCTGGGCATGAGAAAAAATTCATGCAAAACCTTTTCTCATGTGAAGAAAAGAAGAGCACAGAGAAAGGTGGCGTAGGGTTTGTTTAATTTGAATTTGAATTTGAATTTGAATCTTCATCCATTAGGTTCTTAATCCAACTAAATTAGGTTAGAACAATTAGACTACTGAACCTAATCTAATTAGATAATAAATAATCTTAATTAAATTTTAATCAAATTAAAAATTAATCAAGCTTAAGTTTCGATCAAATCAAAAATCAAATACTCTTAGCGATTAGGTCATCTTATAACCTAATCGGATCAAACGAAATTAAATCTAATTAGATTGATCCAATCCTCAATGCTCAATCAAATTGAGCTAATGAGCAATCTAATCACTAATCAATCCTCCTATAATTTATCAACAATCAGTGAATTAATTTATTACAACTCTTGCACAGGATTAATCATCAATCGAATTGACTATTATACCTTAGAATGATTCTTAATCATCGATCAGCCACATGATCAATTAGAAATTTCTTTTGAGTGTGACCCATAAATTTAACCTAAGTTAATAGCATAGGAATAATCTTTCTATACAATCAAAGTGACCATCTAGCAATGGTACCCGATGTTCGGATAGGTCGAAAGATTGCTAGCAACATTCAAGAACTTATTGGCATATGGTTACCGTATAATTCATCCCTTTGATCCAAATGCTCAAAATAACCTAGGGTTTAATTATCAACCCTGATATGGTCATCCATATTATATTTTAATTTTTAAATCTATCACATGGATTACTTCGATCGAGATTTACTGAATCAAAACACACAGATACATTAACTCCTACTTATTCGGAGGGGTCAATTTCATTTTGACTCACACACTGACTTCGTAAGTACTTGACTGTATCCAAAAATCTTTAATCATTGAATTAAAAATTAGATAGTCCGACATCAAAGCACAGTGAGTTGCTTACAAGTCACTATGGTGATCTCAGATTGGAGGGAATTTATACCCATATCCATTGCGAGCTACTCTTGACAACAGAGTGCTCAGTAGTTAGTCACATTCAGTGAGATGTATCCCTACGTCTTACTTGTATGCCAAGCCAATATCTCCACACTCCTTAGTTAAGAGGATAAACAACACACATGGCACACATGACCTATACTTGATATAGTTATTATCTTAATAATAGTATATCATTTGATCATGAATAAGGGTTTAAGACTAAATGATATATCTGTAGAGTTTCGGGGAGAACATGCACAGAGAAAGTATAATAGATTTCAAAAATTTAAACTAAAAATTTTAAATATTAAACTCTTAAACTAGTACATCCTTCATGATTAACAATCATATAAATATTTTATAACAAAATTCAAGGTATAAAAGAATACCTGCAACGCTTATTCCAAAACTCCGATAGAACCTCCATCAAGCCCTAAGTGTTCACCCTCCAACGATGATCCACACAGGGCTTTGATCAAGACACCAACTCCTTACGATGATTCCTCCTCCAAAATTCTCATTCTGAGAATTTCTTTAGCAACAGAATGTTAGGGCCTCCTTCCTCTCCTCCCAACTTCCTATCTTTACCTTTCTTGTCTCCTTGTCTTCTTTATATCTCTTCCTAGGCCCTTGTCCTAAAATCAGACTTGTCCTTACTATTTTAGGACTTATACTAATAAATAAGAAAGAAAATAATTAAACAAAAGGAGAGACTTGTGTAAGAAAGAAGAGATTAGGATTTTTGAATGAATTAAAACCCCGGTGCATGACCCTTTTTATCGTTAACGATGGGATGCCATCAAAAACATCTCGCGCCCTCTCCACTCATCAACTCACACCCAACTAGAAAATCTCATGCCTATTTTCAATTTCACATGCCCATCTGGAGACTTGTGACACAAGGCAAACATCAGAAAAAAATCCAAGATTGCTTTGCATAGAAAGACTCTTTGGAGAAATTTTTCTTATTGTTTTTTGATGCATCGTGAGGCTTCCCTTGGGCAGCATTTTTCTCCACCCTTGATAAGCACACTCTAGCCATCCAAGGGCCCACACAGAAGGCACTAACCTGAAGATGGTGTGGAGAAAATTAGATATGAAAAGTGTTGTGCAACATTTTTAAGAGACCAAAACAACTTGGACTCTAGGTGGTGCATGGATTAGGTTTGGCTAGGATTCCAATTTAAATCTAATTTTCATCCAATTTTAATAATTAAGTCATGAAGTGATTTAGCCACAGAAGGACTCCTCTATGTTTAGAATCAAATTATAAATCATCATAAAATATTTCATCATGAAACAAATGGATGAGAACAAGGAAAGGGCATCCCATCCCATGGGACACCGACTTATTTTTTTTGCGCACAAGATAAACCCCATGCGCAAGAAAAAAATTCTTGGTGTGTGGAATGCTGGTTTTGTGGCACCCAATCTCTGATTCAACTAGCCAAGGTTGATCTAACTCAGATCCAAAATTGGTTTGACTTAATTTGAATTTAATTAGCCCAATATGGAACCAAATTCAAACCCGGTTTGAAACAAGGAGCTAGGGTTTGCAACATGTGCTAGCATGTTCATCTTGCAAACATGATCTAATCCAACTAGACCTCTGATCAATTCTCTTTATGTGTGACACATTGGGTTTCACATCTAACCAGCAGTGGGTCTGAGTGCAAGTGACATGATTTGATTAGAATTTAATCTAATCGATTTAGGTCCAATCGAGCAAACCCGATTTCAGTAATTAGAACCCTTTCTAATTGATGATCGAATTAAATACTTTAATTCGATCAAACCTATAAGACAAGATTGACATCTAGCAATATATTATATCTACTTAAAAGATATAAAATTTTAATAAAAATATTAAAAATATTCTTCAGTGAAAAGTTACTGCATAATTCGATCCTGTGATCAACCTGCATCCCATTTATGACTCTAGATATAGAATCATGTCAAATTTAATATCATATTTATATTTCTCTAATCTTATGATGATGATTCAATTACTAAAATATTAAAAACTCTTTTTAATTTTTATCATACTTTGATCAAAGACTTTCTGCATCATCAATTAATTAGAGCAAGTAGATGCGATCTCCTCTTACCAGGAGTGATCGATTCTATGTTGACCCACTCACAACCTCCACATATATTTCATCATATTTAAAACATCCCGTACATGACTAAGTCACAAATAAGTATGAAACCAAAAAATAGATTCATATATATAAGGTTCTATGGTAGTCTCAAGTCAAAGAATTACATACACAACTCCCACTATAAGAAAATATCTTTTGATTAGGCCCTACTTAACATGAACTTACTCAGTGATTCTACCTAATGAGTGATCAAGTTCGAAGATGGCTCGATCAATCCAACCATCATCAGATAGTACATCAGAGTCATCATATGATGAATGATAATTTCATCATTCAGAGAGAACATCAGATGGATGGTGCTGCAATGTCCAATACCCAGATCATTGTATCTATAAGAGAGAAGTTACAAGGTGTTATCACATAAGTACCTTATCGAGCAACTGATTGCTTCTTCTTTTTGGCTTGTTCGGGTCAAGTGAAGCGATATACTGAGGACAATTCTTCTTCCAGTGATCCTGTTTCTTGCAAAAGAAGCACTCTGTCTGACTTTGATTAGCCTTGAACTTAGGTTTCTAGGACTGACTCCCAGCATCAGGCACCTTCTTATTCTTCTTTTTTTTTCCTTTCTTAAAGGGATGATGATTATCCGAAGAAGATCCTCCCATTAGATTCACTGACTCCTTGTGGAGCTGGTGATCTTTTTCAAAAGTCTGTAGCAACCCCAATAGACTATGGTAGTTGACTACAGGCTTTATCATTCTAAAATGACTAAGGAACGGCAGGTAAGACTTGAGAAGAGAGTTCAGGATCGCATCTTTCTCCAGCTGTTCATGCAAGGAAGTCGAGTTTGCTCAATTTTTCAATCTGCTAAACCATGTACAATACATGATCAGTAACAGATGCACCCTCCCTCATCTGGACATTAAAAATGGTGCAACTAGTTTTATGCCACTCAACATCATCAGGAGTACCAAAGGAATCTCTCAACACTTGAAGTATTTCCTCTAGCTGAGCTTCTTCAAACTTTCAACTGAACTCATCATTCATGGAGGCCTGCATGATGCAACGAACCATGGTGCGATCATTGAGCCACTTTAAATAAGTATCTCAGATCACTCCTCGGGCGTTAGGAGAAGGCTCCTCAGTGCCAGATCTATTATCACATAAAGGATCTGTTCGTGCTCCAAAACAATCTTTAATTTTTGATATCAATTATCAAAATTTAGTCCGATAAGCTTCTCACTATTCAACAGTGATCGGAGTAACAAGTTTGAGGCCATATCTGCACACACAAAGAAAGAACAAAGCCTGATTAGTATATGAATTTATTAATTCTAAAGATTTGGACTTTAGTCTAAAGGTCCTCCTACTATTTTATACGAATTGATAGTATCTACCTCTAATTCGAAAAATTATCTTAATTTCTTAGTGGGTACTAGAATCCACACAGACTACATATAGGCTCGAAGATGGCTCAATCAACCCATATGTACCTATGGATAGGTTCTCATCCAATTATTTCTCCAAACAACTTCTAGTATTTAATTTAACCCCAGATTTCATTTCAGTAGGTGATGGACCTCCACTGAAAGCTTCGGTTAGATCAAACCATTAACATGAACCTACTCAATGATTCTACCTAATGAGTGATCAGGCCCGAGGATGGCTCGATCAACCCAACCATCATCAGATAGTTCATTAGAGCCATTATATGATGAATGATAATTCCATCATTCAGAGAGAACATCAGATGGATGGTGCTGCAATGTCAATCAGAAATAATGGATCCATTATCACTCACCTTAATGGGAGACTATGATCTAATTATCACCATAACCAGTTTATTTTAAAAACCTAATAATTTAGAAGATTTAATCAATTTAGAGAAGAGAGAAAAGATGAAAAGATCAATCAGTAGACCATAATCCTCCCATTGACTTCACCAAGTCACTGAATCAGGTTAGGTCATGCTGATTGAACTGGCACCTAGATCAGTCACACTGATCAATCTTAACGACATGGGCTAACTCGAATCACTTAGTGATCTAATCAAAATCTAATTCACCAAATTGGTCAGATAAGTGAGATCGGTGGGAGGGTCTGCTAAGCTTGCTTAGACACCATCAAAATGGCCAGGTCAGCTGCTCCCAATTAAAAACCACTAGTCGAAATGTCAAACTTATCTTAGACACCAATTGGTTTAGTTTTGATTTGACCAATCTAATGATTCATATTTAACAACTGAGCCACAATCAAGGTCTATTTGGTCTAATCAAAGACATAGATTTGATAATCTACAACTATTGTATTAGAAAAATCTTGATTAATCGAATTCAATATTTGGTTAGACTTAATCAATTTCTCTACATGGTCAATCAATTTTTTGACTCTAACCTTAGATCTAACATAATTAAAGAGAAGGATCTGATTTGAGCTAATCTATGCCCCATGTTTTATGCAATGTCGTTAGATCTAAATCATAATTCTAGATCCAATCAGTTTGATACTTAATTCTCAATTAAGTTTTGCATCAACATGGTCAAGATTTTGAAAATAATTTTTTATGTAAACTTTTTACATCAAGTAATAAAATTTTTTAGATCAAAACTAATTTTTTATGATTTTAGATCAAAATAATTTTGACTAAACAAGATTAGATGTAACTAACTATCTTCGCAACTTGCATCACATACAACAACACCTAAGGTTTCAAGATCTAGAATTTTGAAAGAAAGTAAGTTTTCTCTTTTTACTTTTTTCTTCATGAAATCTTACAGTGGCACCCTACATGCCATGAAGAGCACTCCATTGAATGAGAGGAAAGGGTCATGAAACTCTACTTGCTCCTATGATCGAACGGCCTGGTGATTACCCAATTCATGTACTTTGCTACTCAGAACATCTAATTTAAATAAATAATAATCAAATCTAAAAATAAACTAATTTAAATCTAATATAAATTATAAATAATTAGATCTAATAATAAAAAATGAGATCTAAAGTCATATTAATTCATATCAAAACAACCTGACTCTGATACCAGTTGAAGAAAATTTACGGTAGTGCAGTACATGCAATTAAAAAATTTATGCAGCAAAAATAATAGATTAAATAATTTAGTCTTAATTATATGTATAAGATCTAATCTTAGACTACTATATTAAGATCTTTGATATAAAAAATATATATTTTAGATCTAAAAATAAAAATCACATCGATCTCATCAATGCTGAAATTCTAAATCTAACTATTAGATCTACCATAGGAATCAAAATAAGTTAGAGATTGTTACCAAATAAATTTTGATCTTGATCTCATCTAATATGAAAATTAGAGAGGGTGTTCCTCAGATCACTCATAGCCATGCAAAGTCATTGGCCTCTATAGAAAAATCCACACGAAGATTGGTACAGATCAGGGGCTTAGAGATGCTAGTCTGCGAACAACTTCAATAGCTGACCTCTTCTTTCTTCTATAAGTACCTTGGACACTTCAAAATGATAAGAGATCTGGAAGAGGAAGATAGGAGGAGGAGAAGAGGCTCTAAAAATAAAAAATCTATAAAAAAATTGATCATAGGACGTCCAAGAGAGGGTCCCATTTTTATAGACTAGGAATTAGGACTTTTCAAGAAAGGATGCCATGAATCAACACCAAAACCCCTTTTTGGCATCCCTAAAAATTCTAAAAAAAATATTAAGATGTGGAGAAGAAATCTAGAGTCTCACATACTAAAGAATTTCTTATAAAAAATAAGAAAAAAAATAATATAACTCCAACAATATACCATATATGAAAACTCCCTTTCTAGTCTGCATCTTATCTCTAATTCGGATCGCATTCGAATTAAGCAAGAGATAATATTATGACTCATCAGCTATAGTCGATCACCCTTATTAGATTCTCTCTCATGATATCAAAAATCACAACCCAAATCTAATTAGGTGTGGAGAAATTGGCATGGATCCAGATGTGGCACAAAAGATAAGGATAGAGTCATAGTCTGAGTTAGACTCTTCATTTCTACTTCAATTTTAATCCAAATCAAATTTGGATTGAAACCATCGATAGAAATAAATATAATCTAATTAGAAATCTAAATATCTCATCAAATTCCTAACCTAATTAGGAATTAGCTGAATCCAAACCCTAATCGAATCAAGATCAAATTTCTCTTGTAATCGGGTTTGATCATATCAATCCCAATCTGAGTCGAACTAAATCTTATTCAATTAGACTTATTCCAAAGCTCTTTACATAATCAAATTGAGTTAATTTATAATCTAATTACTAATTAATTCTCTATAAATGATAGAGTTTCAGTCCCAGTGGGACTCTCCCATAGAGTCCTAGTCCAAGTAGGACTTGTCACCAGAGTTACAATCTAATTGGACTCTTCAGCTATCAGATCTGATCAAATCTTCTAATACGTGTGATCCATAAGTTCGAACCTAAGCCGGTGGCATAGGAATAACTTTTTATACCAATCGATGTAACCATCTAGCAATGATGACCCGACGATCGGATGGATCGAAGTATTGCAAAGCAACCTTCTAGAACCTACTGGCGTATGGTTATCGTATAATTCATCCCTTTGACCCAAATACTCAAGATGACTTAGGGTTTAACTGTCAACTCTAATTAAGTTGACCATATTGTATTTCAACCTTTCAAATCCATCTCATGGATTACCCTGGCCAAGGTTTTGCTAAATTGAAATACACTGATGCATATCTCCTATCAATTTAGAGGAGTCAATTCCATCTTGACTCACACATCGACTTGATAAGTACTTGACTGCACCTAGTATCTTTTCATTACTAAGTTAAAAACTCAGATAGTCTAATATTAAAGTATAGTGAGTTGCTTACAAATCACCGTGGTGGTCTCAAGTCAGAGGGACACTTATACCCATATCCTTCACAAGCTACTTTTGACAGTAGAGTGCTCGGCACATGATCACGTTCGATGCGAATGTACTTCTATATAATATCTATATGCCATAATAGTATCTTCATACTCCTTGATTAAGAAGACAACCAACTCATATGGCACACAATGACCAACACTTGATATCGCTATCATCCTAATAATAGCATATCATTTGGTCGCGAATAATTTTAAGGACTTAACGACAAATCCTCCTTTGTCGATTAATATATAGTCTTAAGGACTTTATTACAACACAGGAGTTCAAAGATGGTCAATTTGTAATGAAAATGCCAAATAACTTTTATTAATAAAAATTCATATACAGTTTACAAGATGAGCACAATCGTCTAACGATTGGGTTTGGGACATATTTTTCAACATGAGATTCATTATTCTCAATAATGAACCCATATCTTAGAGGTGCATTTTGTACTCTATCTAATCTTCGAAGAGGAGATGTATTTTGTGATTGTACCTCATCAATGGGTACTTTTGGTTGAGGATTATCTTGTGCTTTTATTTGTAGGTCTTGAACTTCTCCAAGTTCAATTTTTTTCTTACTGCCTCTTTGTAGGATAAACTTCTTTTTTATAAAAGTAGCATATTTACTAACAAACATTTTTATTCAGTAGGATGGTAAAAAATATATTCCATACTCTCTTTAGGATAACCTACAAATAAGTATTTATCTACCCTAGCACTCAGCTTATGTCCAAAATTCTTTTTTACAAAAATTGGATAGCCCCATATCTTAAGATCTTAAGATACTTAAAATTAGGCTTCTTTCCTCTCCATATTATTGAAAAATATCCTAAAAGCCAATCGTCAACCTGTTGATGATTGAGCAACCTTGATTGTAATTGATTTGTTAATAAATAAAATATATTTTTGATATTTTCATCATAAGTTTTCATCTTCTAATGAACTCCGTTATTGTGATGAAGTCCTTAGAACTATTTAGGTTCGATAAAGAGAGGATTTATCGATTAGTCCTTAAAACTATTCACGATCAAATGATAGGCTGTTAATAAGGACGATAGCTTCTATCGAGCATAGGTTGCTATAGGCCATATGGGTTGGTTATCCTCTTAACCAAGGAGTGTAGAGATACTGGTATGGTATACAGGTGAGATGTAAGGGTACGTCATCATTGAATGTGACCAACTTCAGAGCATTCTACTGTCGAGAATGTCTCTGATGGGATATAGGTATAAGTATCCCTTAGACCTGAGATTGCCTCAGTGACTTGCAAGCAACTCACTATGCTTTGGTACTAGACTAACTGAATTTTTAATTCTGTAATGGAAGGCTTCTGGGCACAGTCAAGTACTTACGAAGTTAGAGTGTGATCAAGATGGGATTGACCACTCCAAGTGTTGGAGAAGAATGAGTCACTGTATTTCAATTTAGCAAAACCTTGGCCAAGATAATCCATCAGATGAATTTGATATTTTAAAATACAATGTGGACAACCTGATCAGAGTTGACAGTTAAACTCTGAGGTATCCTATAAGCATTTTGGTCAAGGAGATGAATTATATGGAAACTATATCTGTATGGGTTCTAAGGATGTTATTCTACACATTTGACCTGTCCGACCGTCGGGTACCATTGCTAGATGGTCACTTTGATTGGTATAAAAATTTATTCTTATGCTATCGACTTAGATTTGAACCTATGAGATCACACATATTAGAGTTCACGATCCGATCGGACGGTTGATCAACGATTAAGAATCATTTTAGGGTTAAATGATCAATACGATTGACATTTAACTTAGTGCAAGTGTTGCAAGAGGATCGATTGGTAATTTGATTGCTAATTGACTTAATTTGATTAAGCCAATGGATTGAGATTAAGTCTAATTGAATATAATTTAATTAGATTTAGTTTGAGCTTGATTGGATCAAGTCCAATTGATTTATTGGATAAGTCAAGTGCAAGAAAAAACTAATCCTAGTTCAATTAGAACTTGGGTCAACCTAATTTCTAATTCGATTAGAAAATTAAATCAAATTTAAATCAAATTTAATTTGATTAAATTATTTTTTAATCGGGTTAAGACTATTTTAATTAGATTGATTTAATTTTGATTTGATTTGGTTTGAGAAATCAAATTTGAACAAGTCATTGATTGAATCCTAATAAGACAGGATTCCACCTTGCGCCACCTTAGCCCCCCACACCCACTCTCTCTTATTTTGTGCAACAAAACCTTCTCTCCTAGGCCTTCGCGCATGCCCAAAGCTTTCCACTCTTTCTCTCTTACATGGAATATGGTTGTGGACCAAGTCAAAGTAGGAATTAGTTTGGATTTCAAATTCTATGAGATAGAATTTTAGGAAACCAAAACTCTTTCCTTATGGCACTAATTTTACTCAATTTTTTTTTGAGATTTTTATGACTTTTATGGCACATATTGTGCACCTTTGCTGGTGGTCCATGGCAGAAAAAGAAAGAGGGGGTGCCCATGAGTTGGGCACCACTTGTCTTGCCCTGTTTGAATTTTTCTTGACTAGATATTTGATCTAGACAAGGATTCTTCATATCTCATTATTTAAGATGAATTTCTTCTTAATATTTTTGTGAATTATAGAGAATTGAGAGACCTTTGAGGCATATGAAAATCATGGAGAAAGAGCATTAGGGCATGGAGATATAATAGACACAAAATTAAGTATCTAGGTGAAGCAAAGAGAAGAAGAAGAGGGTCTTCTTCTAGGGTTGCTGAGTTCACCTCTTTCCTTCCTCCATCTGTGAGTTTTCTAAGAGTGTCTCACATCTAAAACTCCTTCTCCTATTTCTCATCTTTGGAAGAGTCCAAATCAAGAAGAAGGAGGCATCTGATCGACCATTGAAGAAGGATCACCATAGTACTAGCATACTATGCTGATTTTCTAGACCAGGACTTCTGATCGTGATTCGTGGGCTCGTGTGGATGACTCCTAAAGGTCGGATATATGTGTGGCTTGCAACAATATCCTCAATCCTAAATCAGCAAAGTTAGAATGTCTAACTTGCAAGGTAATAGATCTGATCTATTATATTTTACATACATTAGATGTAGTATTGAAACATGCTGATATGATCAACATATAATTCTTGCTCTTTATATTTTAATTTTTGATTTAATACCATGTAATAATCATTAAATAAGATCTTAAATCTAAAATTCTTTAATTTTATAAGATAAATTTTGATTTATTTTAGTCTTCCACTGTCTGATCTTGAAAAAGTTTCAAGATCTAACCCTGAAACCCTAGATCTGATTTCTTCAATTGGTATTAGTGTTAGATGTGTGCCCTAGATGCCAGATTGGCTGACATATTCCTGTATAAATCTAAGGGCAAATTTATAATTTTAACTATAAATCAATAAATGAGTTATTCTTCTATCACATTGTGTATATTGTGTCTGTGATACATCCTTTGAGTTAGTAGGAATGTCAATTCATATTTTCAAGAGTTGAAAATTTAAGGCATGAATTTACATAACTAACTCATAAACAACTCCTGACCATAGGATCATTATGAGGATGGTGATCGATCCGGAAGATTGGTGTACAATTGCTTCCTTAGGGTAGATGTGTCTTGAGTCTACGGTGTGGAGACACCGGAGTGAGAGTACAGGTATTCATTGAGAATGAGAGTACTAAGCATGACCATATCGAGCAGTCATAAGAAAGTCTACCTTCTCGTCGATGACTAGCTCAATGCTGCAGTTGTATGTCTAGTTCTTTGACCTGAGGTGCATCGATAGTTCACCTTGAGTGTGTTATAATTTGACTATACCATAACTCGATCTCCTAGCTATTCAGAACCCTGAGGTGTATGTTGGCTGTAGCATATTCATTGTAGGAACTAGGTCGCACCAAGATGGGATCTATCAACCTTGGTAGATGAGAGGAGTAGTCCTATGATGATCGAAAGATTGAGTCCTTAAGCCCATGGCCATGGCAGAGTGAAATAATGGAAAAGAAGTTTTGCATTAGGGTTTCACATCGGACTCGGATCAATCGATTAACTCATATGACTGATGTTGGGTTTGACGAGTTCATCTTAACCCTAATTCAGTCGGGACTCATGATAGAGAAACTCAATCACACAGATAGCTGCACCAAGAAGTTTATCTTCAATTCTGATGGGTTGCCACCACATACTGCTAGGTATCACTGATGGATTTTGAAAGCAATTAGAATGATATTGATGATCGATCATTCTAATTATCTGAATCAGAAGAGTTCTGGTCCATCGAAAGGAGTTTCGATGATGTCGATGATGAGATCACGACATGTCTCATTACTATATGGAATTGAACCTAACTGGATTACACAAATTAGGGTAAGGGTCTGGATGTCATCAATTGAGCTAACCCAATTGATTTGGATAAGATCCAATTAGGTTCAAGAAAATCATGCTAGCACACGATTGAGCCTAACTTTCTCCTCGTGTAATCTTTTCTGTCTCTACTGAGCCAAATATGATTTGACTCATCCAGAGAACCTTTGAAAGATTTTTCTCAGTCTAAATGAAGCTTGTCCAGCTCAAAAAAATCTTGTCTTAATTTATGAGATGAATTTAAGATAACACCTGCTAATTTCTGTCACCTGCCAATTTCATTTTAGGACATCTGTCAAATGTTGACATATGGGTCTTAAACTGAAGAGAGTTCATTGGAGATTTTTGTAGAGTGTCCACATACCTAAACCATATTAAATTAGGTGCCATAATTAGATTATGGTGTGAGCCCAATTGGATTAAAGTGGGCGCCCCAAATGGATAAGAATGAAAGAGTCCTGATAAACATGGACTCTTTGGCGCCACCTTGCTTGTGCTTATCCAATGTTGGCACCAACTTTTGGAGATAAGGTGGGGTTCTTATCTGATGGGATCAGATGATATCACTCTATCAATCAAAATTTTTCTAGAATTAATTAGAATTTTTTGATTGATCGAATGATGTGGCACTGCGCAGCATCCAGGGTCTATAAAATCCCTGTCTGCACCTAGGGTTTGTAAGTTTCTGCTCAATACCCAATCAAAATGAGAATCCTCTCCTCTTCTATATATCCTCCCTACTCTCCTCTCTCCCCCCTCTTCACATCTAAGAAGTTGGACATCCATCTGGCAAAGGTCCAAGGCGTGGTGACGCCAGGAACAGAAGGCTGCAGGACATCTTCGATAGGCTGCTGCTCCAACTTCAGAAGAGTTCTAAAGTACTTCCAAATCAGATAGAGATCTAATTTTTAGAGTGTAGATTCATGAGGAGAAGATGTTCTAGGTCCTGCTCGAGTGGATATCGGTAGAAGCCAGGCGCTTGCATGGCTACATCAGAACCTCGGATGTGCAGAGATCATCTACAGGGTAATCAGATTACCCTTGAGGTATTACTTATTTCCTCATCCCTTTTAGATTTATTTTAGATTTAATATTAGATATGAAGATTAGATCTAGAGATTTAGATCTGAAATAAATATAAGATAATTTTTTTTAAATTATTCCACCTCAGATTTGATGAAATCTGGAAGATCCTACAAAGGGAAAAGGTGGTTCCTCCTTCAACTGGTATCAGAGCTAGGTTGATGGCTCAGTTTCAGATCTAATTTAGATCTGATTTTAATTTTAATTTATCTAATATTAAAAAATTTAGATATCACATCAGATATGATAGGATCTAAAATCAAAATATTTAAAATTAAATCTAAGAAGATCTAACATGCATGAGATGCATGACTAGACTAGGATTAGTTGAATCCATGAATAGTCTTAAGTTTATGTTTTAATGTGATTAAAATATAAATTAGATCAAATTTATTCTTTATTTTTTTGATATTATAAATATTATAATCAGATCAAAAATAGAAAATAAAATTTTAATTATTCCATAAAATTGATCTGTTGCATGCCTAAACTAGTTGTAGAATTATTCTAGTAACTTATCTAGAATAGTTTTTATTTTGAATAGTTCAATTTAAATTCTATTTTTAGATATTACATGTGATGTATCAGATCTGAAAGTATATTAATTAGATCAATTTTTGATACATGAGATGTATGCAAAGCATGTATTAGTTAGATCTTAAATTGTATATGTGATATGTAAATTTAGATCTAACTAGTTTTGTAGTTAAATTTATATTTCTGATTAAGATATTCCTCATGGCCGTCCGATCATAAGAATGAAGTAGGATTTTAAGACCCTCTCTTTCCATTCAATGGGGTATTCATATGACGTGTAGGGGTGCCGCGCGTTCATCCTTAATCAGAAATCAAAACTTACTTTTCTGTAAAATCCTAGATCCTGAAATTCTAGAATTTATTTTACATACTTTGTTCATGAACCTCAACTTAATTAATGAATTAAGCTTATAAAATTAAGTTAGGTCTAAAATTAAGAATTTCAGATCTAAGACATTTTCATAAAATTAGGTTCGGACTTGGGTAGCTCAATTAGGTCTAGCGGTTGATCAAACCGAATCAAGAGTTGGTTAGGTGGGATCATGAAAGCTAATAATTGACCAGCCTAATAGGATTAAGTTTGGGTCAAGATCGAATCACATTTAGATGTGACTCGATCAAGTTAAGACCTAATTTGGCTCAGTGGTTAGAGCCTGGATTGTAGGCTAACCCAATTAGTTCTGGTTCGACAATTTGGTGTCTAAGGTAAGTTGGGCAGATACGACCGACTGATTTTTAATTGGGAGCTACTCGACTCGAATGCATTCTTATCGAGTTAATGGGATATCCCTCCCACCGATCTCAGTTACCTGGCCATATGTGTCGACTCAGTTCTGATTAGAGGTGGCTAACAATTCGAGCTAACCCATGCCACTAGGTTAGTCATAATTGTTATGACTATGTCAAGTCAAGTTTAATGAGACCTAAATCAAATCTTCCTAAAAAATATTAAGTCTAGGTCTTCCACCATTGTGGATGTGCGGGCCCTTTCCGGGGTTGATTGTTCTCGACTGGTTATAGTGGCTCAATTGCACCGGAAAGATGCAACCATGTCCATTAGGCATTGGATGCTATGGATTAGAGGATGGGTTGGGCTCAATATTTCAGATACGGTGAGGGACCCAATCAGGAATCTAGTTCGTGCAAATGGTGGGTTTGGCTTAACTAAGGATTAGAGCAATATCCCGAACATGATGAGCTTCATGAATTAGAGATCAAATTTTGGGTGCACCATGATTAGAGAATCATTGAAAGTTGTCCACTCATCGGTTGACCCATCACCAATAACTGTTAGGTAAGGTGGTGAGCCAGTTGGTGAGACTGTACCACCCACTAAAAATTACTGATCATGAAGATTTTCACATCTCTACCAAGGAGTGTAGGGATCTGAGAAAATAGTGGGAGCCTAATTTATTTAAAAATAAAATCTCTAAATAAATTGGTTGAGTCTAATTACAAAATCTAACTAAAAATTTTTGACTCTCTACAGAAAATATGTCTGCTTCAAATCCTATGACCAAAATTCTAGACACCCATAGACTGACTGGACCCAATTTCAAAGACTGATTGAGGAACTACAAAATTATTCTGAATTTTAAAAAATTGACTCATGTCTTGGACCAGGACCCACCTGCCATACTAGCACGTCTGACTGCTGAACAGAGAGCGTCTCTGAAAAAGTGGACGGATGATGATAACAAAGCAAGGTACTATATGTTGGGTGCAATGTCTGATGACTTGCACACCAACATGAGAACATTTTGACTACCCGCCAAATGTTGGCTCACCTACAAGAGTTGTTTGGTGAACAGAGTCGCATAGCCAAGTATCAAGTCTGTCAAAGACTTTTTAAGGCTAAAATGCATGATGGACAGTTAGTCTAAGATCATTGTTTGACAATGATCCAGGATATTGAGGAGCTTGAGAAGCTCGGTATCATCTTAGACAAGGATTTTCAGATTGATGTGATCCTTCAGTCCTTGTCCGATGCATATGGTCAGTTCATCATGAACTTTCATATGCATAAGATGCAGTGTACCTTGGCCGAGTTAATGAACATGCTGGTTACAGCTGAGCTTTCTATAAAGGTTCAAAAGGCTCAGTTCTTACTGTGGAGCGAACTTCTTCCAAGAGAAAGTTTTTTGGAGAGAAAAAGAGGTCTGCGAAGAAGCAGAAGGTGGATGGAAAGAAGAGGAAGCAGAACTATCCTCAGTACCTGGCCACCTTAAAGAAGAAGGATGGTCCTTCTGGAGGTATGCTCGTTATAGAATCTAACCTTACGGTTTCTTCTGCATCTAGTTGGGTACTTGACTCTGGTTTTAGTGCTCATTTGTGCACTTCTATGCAGGGTCTTGAGGAAAGTAGGAGGCTGAGGGATGGGGAGATGATCCTACGCGTCGGGAACGGAGCAAGAGTTGCTGCTGTGACCGTGGGAACCTACCCTCTATGATTACCGTTAGGATTAGATTTAGTTTTAAGAGACTGTTATTATGTGCCTGCAGCAAGCAGGAATTTGATTTCTATTTCATGTTTAGCACAAGAAGGTTATGTGATTAGCTTTCATAAGGACCATTGTAATAATTTTTATAAAAATAATAAAGTTACAGATGGTTTTCTTATTAACGGTCTCTATCAGCTACATATTGATGTATCTGTATTTAATATTGAGCAAAATGTGAATGTCATAGGAATTAAAAGGCCTAGAGATAGTCTAAATGATAAGTATCTGTAGCACCTAAGGCTAGGTCATATAGCGGAAGACAGGGTTAACAAATTGAAGAAATTCAGGCTATTGAGTCCGTTGACTTTCGAGTCATATCCAATTTATGAATCATGCCTTCAAGATAAAATGACCAAGCTTCCTTTTGTGGGACATGGGGAAAGGGCCACAGACCTACTTGCCCTAGTACATACGGATGTGTGTGGCCCATTTGATGTGCCGGCTAGAGGCAACTACATCTACTTCATTATCTTTATCGATGATATATCTAGGTACGGGTATGTGTTTCTAATGAAACACAAGTCTGAAGCTTTTGAAAGGTTCAAAGAATTCAGACATGAGGTAGAAAAACAAACAGGAAAGCCCATTAAGGTTCTTCGATCAGATCGAGGAGGTGAATACCTTAGTCGGGAGTTCCTAGACTATCTTAAGGATAATGGTATAGTCTCTCAATGGACCCCACCTGGAATGCCTCAACTCAACGGAGTTTCACAACGGAGAAATCAGACCCTATTAGATATGGTCCATTCCATGATGAGCTTCACGGACCTCCCTGAATTTTTTTGGGGACATTATCTCATGACAGCAATTTATGTATTGAATAGGATTTTCTCTAAAATCGTTCCTACCACACCATAGAGATATGGCATGGTAAGAAGCCAAGTCTGAATCATCTCAGAATTTGGGGTTGTCCAGCTCATGTCAAGAGACAACAGGCGAACAAGTTAGAGTTCAGATCTTTTAGAGCTCGATTCATAGGATATCCTAAAGAGTCATTGGGATACTATTTTTATATTTCGGAAGACCATAATGTGATTGTGAGTTGAAATGCTATTTTTCTTGAAAAATAGTTTATTCAAGATGGTGGCATCGGAAGAATAATTAAGCTCAAGGAGAATGTCTCCCAAGAGCAACGAGCTAAAGAACCTGAGGAACCAAATCAATCAAAACCAGTCCTAACACAACCTCTTCCACCTCGTAGATCGATTAGGGTTTTTTGTCCTCCTGAAAGGTACTTAGGTACTATACAAGAGGATGTAGAGGAAATGTTCCTCACAAAAAATGGAGCTCATGGTGATGACCCCAAGACCTATGACGAGGCGATATCAAATATCGACTCTGAGAAATGGTTTGAGGCAATGAGATCAGAAATTGACTCGATGCACTCAAACCAAGTGTGGACCTTGGTAGATCCACCTGAAGGTATTGTACCTATTGGGTGTAAATGGATCTTCAAGAGAAAGATAGGTGCAGATGGGAATGTGAAGACATTCAAGGCTAGGCTCGTAGCATAAGGTTATAGTCAGCGCGAAGGCATTGACTATCAGGATACCTTTTCGCCCGTAGCCATGCTAAAATCTATCCGCATATTGCTTGTTGTTGCAGCCTATTTCGATTATGAAATATGGCAGATGGACGTGAAAATGATATTCTTAAATGGATATTTTGAGGAAGATATCTATATGGAACAGCCACTTGGTTTCACATCTAGTGATCATGATCATAGGATCTGCAAGCTGCAAAGGTCCATTTATGGACTTAAGCAAGCATCTCGAAGTTGAAATACTCATTTCAATGATGTGATCAAAATGTTTGGTTTCATCAAGAACGAGGAGGAACCATGTGTGTTCAAAAAGGTCAATGGGTGTTCAAAAAGGTCAATGGGAGAGCGGTTGTCTTCCTCGTATTGTACGTAGATGACATCCTCCTAATTAGAAATAACATTCCATGTTGACCTCAGTCAAAGTATGGTTGTCTAAGGAGTTCTCTATGAAAGATCTAAGAGAGGTATCCTTTATACTGGGTATTAAGGTCTATAGAGATAGATCAAATAGGATGCTCGGACTTTCACAGAAGATGTACATAGAGGAGGTGATAAAAAGGTTTAGCATGGAAAACTCTAAAAGAGGTTTATTACCTTTTAGACATGGCATTCATCTCTCCAAGAAGATGTGCCCTAGCACACCTGAGGAGATTGAACGCATGAGCAAGATCCCTTATGCTTCGACAATAGGGAGCCTCATGTATGCCATGCTATATACACGATCTGATATAGCCCATGCTGTGAGTGTCACAAGTAGATATCAGTCAAATCCAGGCGAAGAGCACTGGACTTCTGTGAAATGTATCCTTAAGTACTTGAGAAGGACTAAGGATATGTTTCTAGTCTTTGGGAATGGAGAACTCTAGGTTTAGAGATTTATAGACTCAGACTTTATATCTAATATAGATGATCGAAAGTCGACATCTGGGAGTCTGTTCATTTGCAATGGTGGTGCAGTCAGCTGGAAGAGTTCCAAGCAGACGGTGATTGCTGATTCCACCATGGAGACAGAGTACATTGCTGCATCAAAAGCTGCGAAGGAGGCATTCTGGTACAAGAAGTTTACCACAGAGCTTGGAGTGATGACATTGGATGCCATACCTCTTTACTGCGATAATAATGGCACCATAGCCCTAGCTAAGGAGCCAAGAACTCACCAGAAGTCAAGCACATCGAGCGACGATTTCATCTGATCCGTGATTACCTCGAAAAGAGTTATGTCGAGGTTAAGAGAGTCGACTCTACAGACAATGTAGCAGACCCACTGACAAAGCCATTAGGCCAATAGAAGATCGAAGCCTACCTTGAGAAGATGGGACTTAGACATGTAGCCAATTGGCATTAGGTCAAGTGGGAGTTTGTTAGATGTGTGCCTTAGATGCCAGATTGGCTGACACATTTCTGTACAAATCTAAGGACAAATTTATAATTTTGACTATAAATCAATAAATGGGTTATTCTTCTATCACATTGTGTACATTGTGTCTGTGATACATCCTTTGAGTTAGTAGGAATGTCAATTCATATTTTCAAGAGTTGAAAATTTAAGGCATGAATTTACATAACTAACTCATAAACAGCTCCTGACCATAGGATCATCACGAGGATGGTGATTGATCTGGAAGGTTGGTGTACAATCACTTTCTTAGGATAGTTGTATCTTGAGTCTACAGTGTGGAGACACTGGAGCGAGAGTACAGATATTCATTGAGAATGAGAGTACTGAGCGTGACCATATCGAGCAGTCATAAGGAAGTCTACCTTCTCATCAATGACTAGCTCGATGCTGCAGTTGTGTGTCTAGTTCTTTGACCTGAGGTGCATCGACAGTTCACCTTGAGTGTGTTATAGTTTGACTACACTATAACTCGATCTCCTAGCCATTCGAAACCCTGAGGTGTATGTTGGCTGTAGCATATTCATTATAGGAACTAGGTCGCACCAAGATGGGATCTATCAACCTCGGTAGATGAGAGGAGTAGTCCTATGATAATCGAAAGATTGAGTCCTTAAGCCCATGGCTATGGCAGAGTGAAATAATAGAAAAGGAGTTTCCATTAGGATTTCACATCAGAGTCGGATTGATCAATTAACTCATAGAACTGATGTTGGGTTTGACGAGTTCACCTTAACCCTAATTCAGTTGAGACTCATGATAGAGGAACTCAATCACACAGGTAGCTGCACCGAGAGGTTCATCTTTAATTCTGATGGGTTGCAACCACATACTGCTACGTATCACTGGTAGATTTTGAGAGCAATTAGAATGATATTGATGATCGATCATTCTAATTGTCTGAATTAGAAGAGTTCTCGTCCATCGAAAGAGGTTTCGATGATGTCGATGATGAGATCATGACATGTCTTATTACCATATGAAATTGAACCTAACTGGATCATACAAATAAGGGTAAGGGTCTGGATGTCATCAATTGGGCTAACCCAATTGATTTGGATAAGCTCCAATTAGGTTCAAGAAAATCGTGCTAGCACATGATTGAGCCTAACTTTCTCCTCGTGTAATCTTTTCTGTCTCTACTGAGCCAAATATAATTTGATTCATCTAGAAACCTTTGGAAGGTTTCTCTCAGTCTAAATAAAGGTGTCCAGCTCAGAAAAGTCTGGTCTTAATTCATAAGATGAATTTAAGACAACACCTGCTAATTCCTGTCACCTATCAATTTCATTTTAGGACATCTGTCAAATGTTGACATATGGGTCTTAAACTGAAGAGAGTTCTATGGAAAATTATTATGGAGTGTCCACATGCCTAAACCACATCAAATTGGGTGCCATAATCAGATTATGGTGTGAGCCCAATTGGATTAAAGTGGGCACCCCAAATGGATAAGAATGAAAGAGTCCTGATAAACATGGACTCTTTGGCGCCACCTTGCTTGTGCTTATCCAATGTTGGCACCAACTTTTGGAGATAAGGTGGGGTTTTTATCTGATGGGATCAGATGACATCACTCCACCAATTAGAGTTTTTCCAAAATTAATTAGAATTTTTTGATTGGTCAAATGATGTGGCACTACGCAGCATCCAGGGTCTATAAAATCCCTATCTGCCCCTAGGATTTGTTTGTTTTTGCTCAATATCCAACCAAAATGAGAATTCTCTCCTCTTCTCTATATCCTACCCTGCTCTTCTCTCTCCCCTCTTCATGTTCAAGAAGTTGGACGTCCATCTGGCAAAGGTCCAAGGCGTGGTGATGCCTGGAACAGAAGGCTGCAGGACATCTTCGACAGGCTGCTACTCCAACTTCAGAAGGAGTTCTGAAGCACTTTCAAATCAGATAGAGATCTAATTTTTAGAGTGTAGATTTATGAGGAGAATATGTTCTAGGTTCTACTCAAGTGGATATCGGTAGAGGCCAGGTGCTTGCGTGGCTACATCAGAACCTCAGACTGTGCAGAGACATCTACAGGGTAATCAGATTACCCTTGAGGTATTACTTATTTCTTCATCCCTTTTAGATTTATTTTAGACTTAATATTAGATATGAAGATTAGACCTAAAGACTTAGATCTGAAATAAATATAGAATAATTTTTTTTTTTAAATTATTCCATCCTAGATTTGATGAAATCTGAAAGATCCTACAAAGGGAAAAGGCAATTTTTCCTTCAATCAGAGCCTAGGTTGTTTATTACATGATTATTTATACATGCTTAGATTATTTTTTAGATTAGATCTAATTTATAATCTGATTGTTAAATTTAAAATTAAAATTTTTAGATCAATCATGAACTGTAGGTTGTCCTGCTGTAAGTTTTACCCCTTACAGTGCAAAGGTTGTCCTAGTTCGTGTAGATCTATCTTTAATCATAAATTTGTTAGATATGATCTAAATTAAATTTATGATTTATTACTTTAAAAGGTGTTTAAATCTAAAATAAAATATCTTTGTTAATAATTCTCACGCAAAGAATCATCATATATTTATCTGAAAAATTTGCGCAGTTTAAAGTTGAAATTATTTCAATTACATGAACCTGTTTAGATTAGATCTAAAGTAGTTTCATGCTTATTTCACTTGCATTTTAATTATGAATCAAACATGAAACTTTGTGGGTAGAATCATGTTGTAAAAATATTTTACAAATATAAAAATTAATTTTGAAAAGCCGAACTCCAACCCTCAGTCCAAAACTTAATTGAGAATTAAGAAGTTATTTGATTAGATTCTAGGATTGTGAATTGAAGAACCTAAGACACAAACCATAACACATTGGATTAATGGGTTAGTAGAAATTAGGTCCATTAATTGGGTTAGACCTGAGGTTAGATTAAAGATGGACTTAATTAGAGAATTGACTAAATCTAATCAATTGTTGTCTTAGATTAGGTCAAGGATTCTCTAGATCAATTACAATAGTTGTAGTTGGTCAAGTCCATATCTTTAACGAGAACCAAGTGGACTTGATTCTTGGCTTAGCGGTTGAGCACGAACTGTTAGATTGATCTAATCGAAACTAATTAAATCAGTTGGTGTCTAAGGTAAACCAGACCGGTGGTTTTTAATTGGCAGCCCACTTACCTGGCCATTTCTGATGGTGTCTAAGATGAGCTTTGGCAGACCCTCTCATCGATCGAACTTATCTGGCCTCTTGGTGAAATTATGTTTTAATCGGATCACTTGACTATTCGAGCTGACCCATGTTAGTTAGATAAATCAGTGTGATTGATTTAGGTGCTCCTAAACCAGCCCTTTTAATTGTCTCCCTTAAGCTGACTTGGTGAAGCCAGTGGGAGGATCATGATAAGCTGGTTCATCTAATCTCCTCCTCTAAATCAATTAAATCTTCTAAAATTATTAGGTCCTTAAAATAAAATAGTTATGGTGATAACTAGATCATAGCCTCCCATTAAGTGGATGATAATGGGTCCATCAGTTGGATAATCATTGGAGGTCCAAAGGCCTGGTGCTTTTCGACTGATAGAATTGTCATTCATAATATGATTTCTTGACTGCATCTTTCTAGATGATGGTTAGGTGAGCCAACCAAAATTGGGCTTAATCATTCATTAGCTAGATGGGCCAAGTATGATCATGTTAATGGTTGGACCTAACCAGACCTTTTTAGTGGAGGCCAAAGCCTACTGATTAGGGACTGGGGCAAAATTAAAATTATTAAAAATTATTTAGAGAAATAATTGGTGATGAACCTACCCTTAGATGTACATGAGTTGGCCAACCAAAGTTGGGCTTGTGTGCAGTCTAAGTGAATTCTAGTACCCACTAAGTAATTAGGGTAATTCCTCGAATTGGAGGTAGAGGCTACCAATTCGAATAAAATAGTGGGAGAAATCTTTTGATTAAAGTTTAAATCTTTAGGTTTAATGAATCAATTACTAATTAGGTTATGATTTTTCTTTGTGCAGATATGACCACTTCTCTATCGCTCCGATCATTGTTGGACAATGATAATTTGGTGGGACCCAACTTCGGTAGCTGGTATCGAAAGTTGAAGTTAGTCCTGGAGCATGAACGGATCCTATATATGATAACGGATCCTGCACCTGAGGATCCAACTGCCAATGCACATGGAATAGTTAGAGACACTTACCAGAAATGGCTCAGTGATCAGACCATGATGCGCTGCATCATGCTGGCTGCCATGAGCAACGAGTTCAATCACAGATTTGAGATGGCTCAGCCAAAGGACATGCTTCAAGTGTTGGAGGATGCTTTTGGCACACCCGATGATGTGGAGAGGTACAAAACTAGTTGTGCCATCTTCAATGCCAAAATACGAGATGGTGCCTCTGTCACTGATCATGTATTGTACATGATCGAGCTGATGGAACATTTGAGCAAGCTCGATTTTTCTTTGTATGAGCAGCTTGGGAAAGATGCAATACTGAACTCGCTACCCAAGTCTTATCTCCCATTCCACACTCATTATAGAATGACAAAGCCTGAAGTAAACTACCACGGGTTACTGGGATTGCTTCAAAATTTTGAAAAGGATCACCAACTCCATAAAGAGTCGGTGAACTTAGTGGGAGGTTCGTCTTCTGGTTCTCGACCCTTTAAGAAAGGAAAGAAAAATAAAAAGAAGAAAGTGAAGAAGGTGCAAGTTCAGGCTGGGACATCAGTGCAAGGCCAGACTAGAAAGATCAAGCCTGATAAGAGTCAAACTAAATGCTTCTTTTGTAAGAAGCAGGGGCACTGGAAGAAGAACTGTCCTCAGTATATTGCCTCTCTAGACTCGAACAGGCAGAGAAAGAAGCAAGCTATTGCTGGGCAAGGTATTTATATCATAACTCCTTGCAATTTTTCTATTTGTGATATAATTGACTGGGTATTGGATACCGGTAGCCCTTATCATATTTGCAATTCGTTGCAGAGGTTGCAGGTCAGTAGGAGATTCGAGCAAGACGAGAGGTTCCTGAACATTGAAGATGGAAGACCAGTTCCAGTTCTAGCATTAGGAATCTTAAAACTTGTATTTGAGTCTCACACCATTGTTCTTAATGATTGTCATTTTTGTCTCAGTTTCTTTTTAAATATTATTTCTGTAGGCCTTCTGGCCAAAAATGATTATGAAATTTCAATAAAGAAATAAGTTTGTAATATCATTATGAATGGTGTTACTATTTTTTGTGGATATTTGAATAATGGTGTGTATATGTTATCACAATCTGTTAACATAGTCTATTCTACTGGCAAGCACCCTAGATTAGACAGTGTATCAGATATTTACTTATGGCACTGTAGGCTAGGTCATATAAACAAGAACAGGATAAACAGGTTGACTCAAGAGGAAATCCCCGAAGTCAGTGATTGTGAATCACTTCCAACCTGTGAGTCTTGTCTTCTTGATAAAATGACCAGGTCACCTTTTACTAGAAAAGGTGAGAGAGCTACTGAGCTCTTAGGCCTAGTACATACTGATGTATGCAGGCCCATGAGTACAAGTGCTAGAGGTAGATATTTCTACTTCATCACTTTCATGGATGATCTATCCAGATATGGATATGTCTATCTAATGAAACATAAGTCAGATTCATTTGAAATATTCAAACGATTCTGAAGTGAAGTAGAAAAATAAACTGGAAAGAGTATTAAAACTTTTCGGTCTGACCAAGGAGGGGAATACCTTTCTAGTGAGTTTCTCACATATCTAGGAGAAAATGAGATTTTCTCCCAATGGACTCCTCCTGGAACACCACAGCATAATGGTGTGTCTGAAAGAAGAAATCGGACTCTGTTAGACTTGGTCCGATCCATGATGGGTTTTGCCAGCTTGCCGATATCCTTTTAGGGATATGCACTCGAATCGGCCTGTTATCTGTTAAATAAGATTTCAAGTAAGTCTGTAATTAAGACTCCAGATGAGATATGGATAGGGCTAAGCCAGCACTTTCACACCTTAGGGTCTGGGGGTGCCCGACCTATGTCAAACAGTTAGTTACAGATAAATTTGGACCTAGATCTGACAAATGCGCATTCATAGGGTACCCCAAAGAGATCAAAAGATATTTTTTCTACCATGCTGATGAACAAAAGGTGTTCATCAGTCTTAAGGTAACCTTTTTAGAAAAAGAGTTCCTTGATGAAGGAACCGTTGCCTCTAAGGTTGAACTTGATGAAGTTCAACAGGTAGAAGGACCGACACCAATAGTTGAACCTGAGTCGGATTTGATTAGATCAGATTCGAAGCCCAATGTACCTGCACTATTAAGGTGATCCGATAGAGTACCACATCAGTCGGACAAATACTATGATTTCTTAGTCTGGGATGGTGATCCCATCGAACTCGATGAGAACGATAAGGATCCGATCACCTATATTGATGCAATGCAGAGACCTGATTTCAAAAAATAGCTTGAAGCCATGAAATTCAAAATAGAGTCCATGAAGGTCAATGATGTATGGACATTGGTTGACCCACCTGAAGGGGTTAAATCCATTGGGTGTAAATGAGTCTTCAAAAGGAAGACGGGCGCAGATGGAAAGGTGGAGACCTATAAAGCCAGTCTGATTGCTAAGGGGTATCGTCAACATTATGGTATTGACTAGAACGAGACGTTCTCCCCTGTGGTAATACTCAAATCCATTCGGATAATGCTTGCAATAGCTGTCCATCTGAATTATGAGATCTGGCAGATGGATGTAAAGATAGCTTTTCTGAATGGAGAGCTGACCGAAGAGGTGTAATATGATACAACCTAATTGGTTTACATCCACAGATGAGTCCAAGGTGTGCAAGCTTCAAAATCCATTTATGGATTGAAGCCAGCTTCTCGGAGTTGGAGCATGCATTTTGATAAGATGATCAAAACGTATGGCTTTGCTAAGAATGGAGAAAGAGTCCTGCATCTATAAATGGGCAAATGATCCAATTGTGGTATTCCTTGTCTTGTACGTGGATGACATTCTCTTAATCGAAAATGATATCTCCGCACTACAGGGAATAAAAGTTTGTTTGTCATCGCAGTTCTCCATGAAGGACTTGGGTGAAGCATCCTACATCCTAGGGATGAAGATCTATAGGGATAGATCTAAAAGGATGCTTGGATTATCCCAGTCCATGTATATAGATACTGTGCTGAAGAGGTTCAACATGGAGAATTTCAAGAAGGGCTATCTACCGATAGGCCATGAAATTTTTCTCTCTAAGAAGGATTGTTCGATAACTCCTGAAGAGAGAGAGCATATGAGTAGAGTCTCATATGCTTCGATCGTGAGATCTATCATGTACGCCATGATATGTACAAGGTCAGATGTGGCATACTCACTAGGAGTAGTGAGTAGATACCAATCTGATCCTAGAAAAAATCACTGGAAAGTGGTTAAAGCCATCCTTAAGTATTTGAGAAATACTAAGGACCAATGGTTGGTTTATAGCGAGTCAGATCTGAAACTTGTGGAGTTCACAGACTCCAGCTTTCAATCTGACCATGATGACAGTGAAGCATGTTGGGTTATATCTTTACTCTAAATGGTAAAGCCATCTGCTAGAAGAGTTCCAAGCAGTATACTGTGGCAGACTCTATTTGTGAGGCGGAGTACATCGCAGCATCGGATACCACGAAGGAAGCTGTGTGGCTGGGGAAATTCATCATTGAGCTCAAAGTAGCACCCTCCCTCGATGGTCCGGTCCTACTCTACTATGATAGCATTGGTGCCATAGCTCAGGTGAAGGAACCCAAAGCACACCAGTGGACGAAGCACATTTTGCACCGCTTCCACCTGATCCGAGAGATTGTGGATCGAGGTGACGTTGACCTTCAGAAGATCAACGGAAAGGAGAACCTGACCGACCCCTTCACTAAAGCCCTGGTGATAAAAGAGTTCAACAACCACAAGTCGAAGATGGGTATTAGATATTGTGTTGAGTGGCTTTAGAATAAGTGGGAGTTGTTGAAAAATATATCCCAAAAGCCAATCATCAATTGTTGACGATTGAGCAATCTTGTATTGTAATTGATTTGTTAATAAATAAAATAAATTTTTGATATTTTCATCATAAATTTTTATCTTCTAATGAACTCCGTTGTTGTGATGAAGTCTTTAGGACTATTTAGGTTCGATGAAGAGAGGATTTATCGATTAGTCCTTAAAATTATTCACGACTAAATGATAGGCTGTTAATAAGGACGACAGCTTCTATCGAGCATAGATCACTGTAGGCCATATGGGTTGGTTGTCCTCTTAACCAAGGAGTGTGGAGATACTGGTATGGCATACAGGTGAGATGTAAGGGTACATCATCATGAAACATGACCAACTCCAGAGCATTCTGCTGTCGAGAATGTCTCTGATGGGATATAGGTATAAGTGTCCCTTAGACCTGAGATCGTCTCAGTGACTTGCAAGCAACTCACTGTGCTTTGGTACCGGACTAACTAAATTTTTATTCAATGGTAGAAGGCTTCTGGGCACAGTCAAGTACTTGCAAAGTTAGAGTGTGATCAAGATGAGATTGACCACTCCAAGAGTTGGAGAAGAATGAGTCGCTGTATTTCAATTTAGCAAAATCTTGATCAGGATAATCCATTAGATGGATTTAATATTTTGAAATACAATGTGGATAACCTAATCAGAGTTGACAGTTGAACTCTGAGGTATCCTATAAGCATTTTGGTCAAGGGGATGAATTATATGAAAACTACATCCGCATGGATTCTAAGGATGTTGTTATACACATTCAACTTATCCGGCCATCGGGTACCATTGCTAGATGGTCACTTTGATTGGTACAAAAATTTATTTCTGTACTACCGACATAGGTTTAGACCTATGAGGTCACACACATTAGAGTTCATGATCCGATCAGATGGTTGATCAATGATTAAGAATCGTTCTAGGGTTAAATGATCAGTACGATTGATATTTAACCTAGTGCAAGTGTTGCAGGAGGATCAATTAGCAATTTGATTGCTAATTGACTTAATTTGATTAAGCCAATAGATTGAGATTATGTCTAATTGAATATGATTTAATTAGATTTAGTTTGGGCTTGATTAGATCAAGTTCAATTGGTTTATTGGATAAGCCAAGTGCAAGAAAAAACTAGTCCTAGTTCAATTAGGACTTGGATCAACCTAATTTTTAATTTGATTAAAAAATTAAATTAGATTTAAATCTAATTTAATTTGATTAAATTAAGTTTTTAATTGAGTTAAGATCTATTTTAATTAGATTGATTTGGTTTTGATTTGATTTAGTTTGAGAAACCAAATTTGAACAAGTCATAGATTAAATCCTAGTAAGACTAGGATTCCACCTTGCACCATCTTAGGTCCCCACGCCCACTCTCTCTTATTTTGTATGACAAAATCTTCTCTCCCAAGCCTTCACGCATGCCCAAAGCTTTCCACTCTTTCTCTCTTACATGGAATATGGTTGTAGACCAAGTCAAAGTAGGAATTAGTTTGGATTTCAAATTCTATGAGATAGAATTTTAGGAAACCAAAACTCTTTCCTTATGGCACTAATTTTATCTAAATTTTTTCTAAGATTTTTGTAGCTTTTATGGCACATATTGTGTGCCCTTTGTTGGTGTCCATGGCAGAAAAAGAAAGAGGGGGCGCCCATGAGTTGGGCACCACTTGTCTTGCCCTGTTTGGATTTTCCTTGACTAGGTATTTGACCTAGATAAGGATTCTTCATATCTCATTGTTTAAGATGAATTTCTTCTTGAGATTTTTGTGGATTATAAAGCATTGATAAACCTTTTGGGCATATAAAAATTAGAGAGAAAAAGTATTAGGGTGTGGATATATAATAGACACAAAACTAAGTGTCTAGGTGAAAGTAAAGAGAAGAAGAAGAGAGTCTTCTTCTAGGGTTGCTGAGTTCACCTCTTTTCTTCATCCATCTGTGAGTTTTCTAAGAGTGTCTCACATCTAAAACTCCTTCTCCTACTTTTTATCTTTGGAAGAGTCCAAATCAAGAAGAAGGAGGTATCTGATCGACCATTGAAGAAGGATCAGCACAATACTAGCATACTGTGCTGATTTTCTGGACCAGAACTTCTGATCGTGATTCATGGGCTCGTGTGGATGACTCCTAGAGGTTGGATGCATATGCAGCTCACAACATCATCCTCAAGTCTGGATCAGCAAAGTTAGAATGTCTAACATGCAAGGTAATAGATCTGATCTATTATATTTTACATACATTAGATGTAGTATAGAAACATATTGATATAATTAACATGTAATTCTTGCTCTTTATATTTTAATTTTTGATTTAATATCATATAATAATTATGTAATAGGATCTTAGATCTAGAAATTCTCTAATTTTATAAGATAAATTTTGATTTATTTTAATCTTTCATTGCCTGATCTTGAAAAAGTTTCAAGATCTAATCCTGAAACCCTAGATCTGGTTCCTTCACATATCTCATATAGAGTGCATAGCACAGATTTTGAAGGTATTCTATTTAGGATATAGACTGTAGTTTCTAGAGCATATCTCTAGAAAGAAATAGGCAAATCTGTAAAGCACATCATGGACCACACCATATCTAATAAAGTGCGATTCTTTTTTTCTACTATATCATTTAGTTGTAGTGTATGAGGAGGGGTCTATTCTAAGAGAATTCTTTTTTCTTTAAGATGATCTAAAAATTCATTGGATTAGTATTCTCCTCCTCGATTAGATTAAAAATTTTAATATTTTTTTTAATTTATTTCTCAATCATACTTTGATACTCTTTAAATTTATCAAAGATTTCGAATTTATGTTTCATAAGATACACATATCCAAACCTAGATAAATCATCAATGAACATAATAAAATAAGAGTATCCTCCTCTGGCTTTAGTTGTCATAGGACCATATACATCAGTATGTACTAATCCTAATAATTCATTTGTCCTTTCTCTATGTCCACTAAATAGTGTCTTGATCCTTTTACCCATAAGACAAGATTCACAAATTCTTAGTGATTCATAATCATAAGGATAAAAAAACTCTTCTTTGTATAACTTGTTAATTCTTGTCTCACTTATATGACCAAGTCAATAATACCAAAGTAAAGTATTATTTATATCTTCTCTCTTTCACTTTTTGCTTTCATCAATATGAAAAATATTGTCATTAAGAGATAGAC
>NC_025993.2:71889549-72012534 GCF_000442705.2 Elaeis guineensis | reverse complement strand
TTAGAAGACTATTATTCACAATGTCATGATAGAGAATTTTATTAGAAAAAGAAATTGAGCAACTATTGCTCTTTCCATTTATTTCAAAATCTTGTTGCAATAGCCATGGTATAAAAATAATATTTCTAATGATCTTAGGTATATAGTAACAGTTTTCTAGCTTTAAGATCTTTTCAGAAGATAACTTCAACATATATGTCCCTACAGCTTCTGCTTGGATGGACTCTCCTCCAACACCGTAGAGCTCGAAGTCACCCTTCTTCAATACTCTAATGTTATGCAACCCCTGTAATGATTTACATATATGAGAACCACAGATAGTATCCAATACCCAAGAGTCTGAATTGGAAGAACTTAATGATAAAATTGTATGTATCTCATACATACCTTTTGGTACGTCACTTGCACCAGCCTTTACAGTTGCAAGATAAGACTTGCAGTTCTTTTTTCAATGTCTTGCCTTGCCGTAGTGAAAGTAGATACCTTGTCCGAAGACTTTCTTCCCTTTCTTCTTCATCTTGCCACCTTTAGGGTTCAATGCTTTCTTTGAACCTTAATGCCTGATTTTTTCTTAAAGATTTTATCCATAAGAAAAAGTGGAGCCTTTTTCTTTTTAATATGGTTCTCAACTGTTTTGAGCATGTTTAACAACTCAGGCAAAGGGTATTTAGTTTGTTCATGTGGTAATTCATAACAAACTGAGTGAATGATTCAAGAAGAGATTGCAGGATCAAATTCTGACTCAATTCTCCATCTATTACAAAACCCAATTGACCCAATCTGATGATCAAATCAATGACCTTAAGGATATGGTCTTGTATGGATGACCCTTCAATCATTCTATATTAGAATAACTGCTTAGATATCTCATACCTAGTAGTCCTACTTTATTCTCCATACAATTCTTAGGATTGAGAAGTATGGATTGAGTATCTATGCTCTCATGCTGCCTCTGCAATTCATTGCTCATAGAGGCCAGTATGATATATTTGATAGTTAAACTATCATTCTTTCACATTCTGTATGTGGATACCTCTTCCTCAGTGGTATCATCTCTAATCTCTTATGGTTCAGGGACATCAAGAATGTAAGAGAGCTTTTTTTGAGTGAGTACAATCTTTAAATTTTTGAACTAATTCATGTAATTAAGACTGATCTACTTGTTGGAATCTAAAATTCTTTGCAATGATAATGAAGATGCCATTTATAGAATTTAATCTACAATAAATAAAGAACATAACATAAGCAAATAACTCATAATGACTTACATAATTAAATAAGATCTTTTAAATTTAATTATGCCTTCCACCATTTTATCGAACATCATAACCCTCTACTATGATGAACGAGACATATTGTATATTTATCTTAATGGGATTAAGACCCTAATTTTTCATAATGATCTTGTGGTAATATAACAAACCCTTATGAGTTCATAGGTAGAAAACTCTTCTCAATTGTATCTCATATAATTTTCAATTTCATCTTGGCCTCTAAAATATTATTAGCCTTGTGGTAACACAACAAACTATAATATTTTAGTTAAGTAAGATTATTTATTTAATACAATTAAATTTGAATATTACTGTCCTTGCGATAACACAACAAAGCAATATATCCAAAATTACTGTAAGCATCTTCTATACACCAGGATTATATTATATCAGTCCCTATGATAAGTCTTGTGGTAACAGAACAAACTTGCCAAAGTTCATGATGTAACATTAACCTAGCATGAAGGAAGGCCCCTAGTAGTATTTTTAACATTAGAATTTTTTCAATTTCAAGATTGCTTAATCAAATTGCTAGATAAGTAGATGGGGGTGCCTCCGTTATTTTTTTTAAACACCAATAAATTGACCAGGTCAATCAATGAAACCAATTAAAGAATCACCTTTAGCACTTTCCTAGACACCATAATTGGTTAACCCATAGTTGTTATCACTACCACTTAATATAATTTTATGAGAGCTTTATTGTCTCATGCACATTCTAATTTCATAATACTAATACACACTAATATATATATATTAGGATTAATCATTTTAGATGTGCCAGTGTGACATATGAACATTCATCATTTTAGGACAACCTTGCGGCATAACCCCATTATGCTAGGACAATCTTATTTTAGAATAATGAAGTGGTGGATCAGACATGCATTAATTCATATTATCATTTGAAAGTATAATTCATAGCATAATTAATTTTATAGTATGAATCATAATATGCATCACATGAATATTGTCTATATATGATTGAACCAAACAAGGTCGGCTCTGATACCACTATGAGATTTCAGGGAGAAAATACACAACGAAAGCATAATGGATTTCAAAAATTTAAACTAAAAAATCTTAAATATTAAATCTTTAAATCAGTACCTTCTTGATGATTAACAATCATATAAAATATTTTCATAACAAAATTCAAGGTATAGAAGAATACCTGCAATGCTTATTCCAAAACTCCAGTAGAATCTCCACCAGGTGCCCAAGTGTTCGCCCTCCAACGATGACCCACACAGGGCTTTGATTAAGATACCAACTCTTTAAGATAATTCTTCCTCCAAAATTCTCACTCTGAGAATTTTTTTAGGCAGCAGAACCTCAAGGCCTCCTTCCTCTCCTCTAGCCTTCCTATTTCTATCTTTCTTATCTCCTTGTCTTCCTTATATCTCTTCCTAGGTCTTTATCCTAAAATCAGACTTATCCTTACTATTTTAGAACTTGTCCTAACAAAGAAAGAAAGAAAATAATTGGACAAGAGAGGAAACTTGTGTAAAAAAGAAGAGATTAGAATTTTTGAATGAATTAAAACCCCGACGCATGACCTTTTTTATAGTTAGTGATGGGATGCCATCAGAAACATCTCGCACCCTCTCCATGCATCAACTCGTGCCCAACCAAAAAATCTCATGCCCATTTCCAATTTCACACACCCATTTGGAGACTTGTAACACATGGCAAACATCAAAATAAATTCAAGAGTTGCTTCATGCAGAAAGACTCTTCGAAGAAAATTTTCCATTATTTTTGATGCATCACGAGGCTTCCCTTGGATAGCATTTTTCTCCACCCTTGATCAGCACACTCTAGCCATCTAAGGGCCCATAAAGGAGGTGCTAACTTAAAGATGGTGTGGAGAAAAATTAGATATGAAAAGTGGCATGCAACATTTTTAAGAGACCAAAACAACTTGGACTCTAGGTGGCACATGGATTAGATTTGGCTAGGTTTCTAATTTTTATCCAATTTTCATGATTAAGTCATGAAGTGATTTAGCCACAGAAGGACTCCTCTGTGCCTAGAATCAAATTATAAACCATTAAAAATATTTTATCATGAAACAAATGGATAGGAACAAGGAAAGGGGCATCCCATGGGAGCAATATTTTTAAGAGACGAAAACAACTTGGACTCTAGGTGGCGCATAGATTAGATTTGGCTAGGTTTTCAATTTTTATCCAATTTTCATGATTAAGTCATGAAGTGATTTAGCCACAGAAGGACTCCTCTGTACCTAGAATCAAATTATAAACCATCATAAAATATTTCATCATGAAACAAATGGATAGGCACGAGGAAAGGGGAGTTCCATCCTATGGGACGCCGACTTGTTTTTTTTGCGCACAAGATAAACCCCACGTGCAAGAAAAAATTCTTAGCACATGGGATGCTAGTTTTGTGGTGCCCAATCCCTGGTTCAACCAGCCAAGGGTTGACCCAACTCAGACTCAAAATTGGTTTGACTTAATTTGGATTTAATTAGCCCAATCTGAAATCAAATTCGAACCCAATTCGAAATAAGGAGCTAGGATTTGCAACATATGCTCGCATGTTCATCTTACAAACATGATCTAATCCTATTAGACTCTTGATCAATTTTTTTTGTATGTGATCCATTGGATTCCACATCTAGCCAACAGTAGATCCAGTGTAAGTTGATCTGATTTGATTAGAATTTAATCTAACTGATATAGGTCCAATCGAGCTAACCTAATTTCAATAATTAGAATCCTTTCTAATTGATGATCGAATTAAACTCTTTAATTCAATCAAACTCACAAGACAAGATTGACATCTAGCAACGTATCATGTCCACCTGAAAGATATAAAATTTTGATAGAAATACTAAAAATATCTTTCAATGAAAAGTTATCATGTAATTCAATTCTGCGATCAACCTGCATTCCATATATGACTCTGGTAGAAATCATGTCAAATCCAATATCATATTTATATTTCTCTTAATCTTATGATGATGATTCGATTAATAAAATATTAAAAACTTTTTTTAATTTTCATCTTGCTTTGATCAAAGACTTCTTGAATCATCAATCGATTAGAGCAAGTAGGATACGATCTCTTCTTATCAGGAGTGATCGATTCCATGTTGACCCACTCACAACCTCCATACACATTCTACCATATCTAGAACATCCTGTATATGACTAAATCATGAATGAATATGAACCAAAATATGGATCTTGTATACAAGGTTCTATGGTAGTCTCAGGTCAAAGGATTATATGCACAACTTTCACTATACGAAAATATCTTTTGATGGGTAAATTGATTTCATAAAATATTTCTCAAGTCATATCAATTCAGTGAACTCATTCTCTAATGAACACCTATATCCTTGTATTAGTATCTCATACAAGTGACTTATGAGATCAGCCACCCTCTCCATCGAGCATATATAGGAAGTGCCAGCCTATCCAGAATATTGATTCTCTACTCAATGCTCCTATGACTAAGATTATTTTAAATCAAAATTTTTAAGATTTTAGATCTCATAGGTATGATCTCATCATAACCTTAAAGCCACTGTCCTGATTTATGGAGTTCATCATAATTATTACAAAAGTAAGATGCAGCCTATGATGAAAAATAAATGCCTTATATTCATAAAGTGTCAATTACATGAGTCTGAAAGATTACAAAAAAATCTATCAAAATATAAATTTCGATTGGCTTGCAGGGCATGCTCCTTTCAATATCCTCTTATATCGATTCAAATAGTCCTAAGAATTTTATCACAAAATAGGAGTTCAAATAAGATGTATACAGAGTAATGAGAAAATAAAATAATATTTATTATCTTTAATAATTTATATATAATTATAATAATTAGCTCAACCATCAATAGACTGATGATTGACTTTGAGACATAATTTTCAACAAAACAACATTACAGAATTTAAAAAGTTTGCTCCACTAGCCTTCAAAGGGACTACTGAACCTTTGAAAGCTAATAATTGGATTATGGAGAAAGTCATTCACTATCCAAGAGTATCGTAATAATGAAAAGATTTGGTATGCAGCTTATTTATTACAAGATGAAGCATTCAATTGGTATCAAAGTCTGCAACATAAATACGAGCAAGAAGGGGAGCTACTCACTTGGGAGAGATTTTGAAAAATATTTTATAATCAGTATTTTCTTCAAAGTGTAAGGATTCAAGTAGAATAAAAATTTATTTATCTGAAACAAAGAACTATGACTGTTGCAGAATATGAAGCTAAATTTATGGGAGCTTGCCAAGTTTCTTTCGAGGCTGATTGAGGATGAGCGTGATTGAATGCATAAATTTGAAATGGGATCAAAGATAGAAATTAAGAAACAAATAGTGCCTATGAATTAACTATTTATGCAGATGTGGTGAATAAAGCATTAATAACTGAAAAAAAAGTCAATGAAGAATGTGCAAAAAGAGGAAGGAATTAAAAGAAAAAAATAGATCGAATGAATCCAAAGGATAGAGTGGTAAACATTTGGGAGTGCAAATAAGAGGTTAGTGAGTGATAATTATAGATTGTCGGATAACGTTAAGTGTTTTAGTGAGTGATAATTATAGATTGTTGAATAACGTTAAGTGTTTTCGATGTGGTGGAAATTATATGGTAAGTGATTGGTGTTGGAACATTAGTGCATGCTTTGATTGTGGTCAAAAAAATCACAAAATAGCTAATTGCTCACAAAAAGTGGAGAACCAAACTACCTCATTAGCTGAATAAGAAAAGGAGGAAACTTGCAACCTTGGACCCAAAGAAGAGTCTATGTTCTTATACAACAAGATGCGTAGATTTTCTATGCAAGGTTAACAGACTCAAAGAAAGATTCTCTGAATTAATTCAACATTGATTGGATTCACTCACAAGATAAGTAATGCAACTCTTTTTCTAGATTTATCGATAAATTATATAGTATTTACATCATTTAATTTGAAATCGTATTATTTACAATTTGTGAAGATGAAGCATGACATTTTATTGATTAAATCTACTATAGAGACTATTGATGCATTATCGAAAGCATTGATTTCATTATGGAATTATGATAGATTGACTTTGATTTCGGATGGTTTTATGTATTTGTTCAATTGAAATATGAAATTGAATTTATCAAAAAAAAGATTTGAATCAAAATAGATTTTGACTCGCAGTCTAAGTATATATCGAAAACCTATCAATAGGGGTTATATATTGGCATATCGATATCCTGTCAGAGGGGGTTATGCACTGATATATTGACATCCTGTCAGTGAAAGTTATAAGCTAGTTTATTGATACCCTATCAGTGGGGGTTATGCCTGGTATATCGACACCTTGCAAGCGAGAGTTGTGCGTTGGTATATCGACACCCTACTAGTAGGGATTGTACATTGTATATCAACATCCTACTAGTAGGGGCTGTACGTTGGTATATCGATATCCTACCAGTGGAGGTTGTGCATTGAATATCGACACTCTGTAAGTGGACGTTGTGCACTTATATGTTGACACCCTACTAGTGGAGGTTGTGCATTGGTATATTGACACCCTACCTGTGGGGATTGTATGCTAGTATATATATTCCTGTCAGTGGGAGTTATATGCTGGTATATCAACACCTTACCAATGGAGGTTACATGCTCTTATTATGATTAGTTCATGGCTATCGAGGGGAACTAAATATTTTGAAAGGAACCAATTTATGAACTTGAAAATAAATTTTAAAAGAACTGAATTTGCAGGGATCTTATTTGATTAGTATTGTATATTTTGAATCGATGCATCTTGTATGTTTATTTTCTCTATATTAGTATTACTGAATTTATCTAGACAAAGAGTACATTACTTTCTGGGCTGTCTAGCTCATTACTTTATGTTTTACTATTTTCATAAATTCAGAAGACTAGCTTGATTCGGAGATTTGATATGGGAGAGTAAATTAGAGGTAGACTTTGATATTTTATTTTAGATTATGTTTTATTGAAATTTGATGCAAGATCATAGAATTTTATTTTATAAGATATTTGATTTAGTTATTTGAATTGAAGTTGAATATAGTTATTTGAATTCTATTATGTTTTTGCTTTGTGATATCGTGATAAGAGCCTTACATGCTTATAGAGAAGTTCTTTATAAGTATGTGGCGGTTGCCATGATCTCTGACTTGCGATCTCGTATTAGGAGCATGACAATTAATATGATATCAGAGCATTAGTGGAGATAGTAATGATACACAAAATCAAACATGAATGTAGGTAGGTAGACATTAAAGATATTGGAACAATGGCTTATTTTGATTATGACATAATCTAGAAACTTAGATTTGACACAAGAACAATGATAAATTTGAATTAGAGTGTGCAAGAGAAGCATAGTGGCCTGAATTATTTTCAAATAAATCAGAATAGTAATTTGATTTGAAAGATATTATGATGAAAGATTCAATTTTGAAATTAAGGGATAACTATGAGTTGAGAAAAAAATAATCCTAAATTTTTTTTTAAGGACATAAGCAAAAGAAATTTTGAGGATGAAATTATTATTTTGGAGAGAATGTAATAGCCCACCCTTGCATAGGAACCTTGAAGCAATAAAAAAAAAATTTGAGAAGAAGACTCTGTTAAGGAGTCTCCTTCTTTCTGAATGACTCCAGACCAGAGTTGAAAATCACCATCGAGGAGGACTCAAACTCCACCCCTTTGGCCTTATTTAGAGGGATAGGGTCTTCCCTCTTCTTCCCATCAAGATCGGAGTGTAGGAACCAGATCTAGGGTTTCAGGGTTAGATCTTGAAACTTTTCAAGATCATACAGCGGAAGACTAAAATAAATCAAAATTATTTTTTAAAATCAGAGAATTTCTAGATCTAAGATCTTATTACATGATTATTACATAGCATTAAATCAAAAATTAAAATATATAAATATAGCATGAACTACATGTTGATCATATCAACATGTTTCTATACTACATCTAATATATGTATTAAATAATAGATCGATCTATTACCTTGCAAGTTAGACATTCTAACCTCACTGATCCGGACTTAAGGATGATGTTGCAAGCCACACATGCATCCAGCCTCTAGGAGTCATCCACACGAGCCCACGAATCTCGATTAGAAGTCCTGCTTCAGGAAATCAGCACAGTATGCTAGTACTGCGCTGATCCTTCTTTGATGGTTGATCAGGTGCCTCCTTCTTGATTTGGACTCTTCCAAAGATGAAAGTAGAAAGATGAGTTTCAAATCTGAGATGCTCTCAGAAACTCAAGATGGAGGGAGGAAAGATATGAAAATAAATAACCCTAGAAGAAGACCCTCTTCTTCTTCTCGTTTCTCTCTCTAGATACCCTAACTTGTGTCTTTTATATCTCCCTGACCCAAAGGTCTTTCTATTTGATTTTGGATACCCAAAGGAATCTCAAATATTTATCTTCATCAAAAATTTTATGAAGAAACTCATTTTATATAGAGAGATATGATAGAGTCCTTATCTAGGTCAAATACCTAGTCAAGGCTTATCCAAACATGGCAAGTTAAGGGGCGCCCAACTCTTGAGCACCTCCTCTTTATTTTTATGCATGGATTGTAGAAAAGGGTGCATAATATGTACCCTAAAATCCATAAAATTTCAAAAAAAATTTGGATAGATTCGGTGCAAAATTGAAAGAGTTTTGGATTTCTAAAACTCTATCTCATAGAATTCGAAATCCAAACTTATTCCTTTTTTATTTGATCCAAACCACCTTCCATGTAAGAAAGAAGAGAGGAGACCTTTTGTGAACGTGGGAGAGACCTGAGAGAGGGTTTTGTCACACAAAATAAGAGAAGATTGGCGTTGAATGAGAGAGAGGGCGTGGGGAAGGCTTATGTGGTGCAAGGTGGAATCCTACCACCCTAGTCTTACTAGGATTCTATCTTATGACTTGTTTTAATTTGGTTTCTCAAATCAAAGCAAACCAAAATTAGATCAACTTAATTAAAATAAGTCTTAACCCAATTAAGAATCTAATTTAATCAGATTTAATTAGATTTAAATCTGATTTAATTTTCTAATCAAATTAGAAATTAGATTGACCCAAGTCCTTGTTGAACTAGGACTAGTTTTTTCTTGCACTTGGCTTATCCAATAAACCAATTGGACTTGATCCAATCAAGCCCAAACTAAATTTAATTAAATTATATTTAATTAGACTTAATCTTAGCTCATTGGCTTAATCAAATTAAGCCAATTAGCAATCAAATTGCTAATCGATCCTCCTGCAACACTTGCACTGGGTTAAATGTCAATCGTATTGATCATTTAACCCTAGAACGATTCTTTATCGTTGATCAACCATCCGATCGGATCACGAACTCTAATGTGTGGACCTCATAGGTCCAAACCTAAGTCGGTAGTACAAGAAAAATTCTTGTACCAATCGAAGTAACCATTAGCAATGGTACCCGACGATGGATAGGTCGAATGTGTAGAACAACATCCTTAGAACCCATACGGATATAGTTTTCATATAATTCATCCCCTTGACCAAAATGATCATAGAACCCCAGAGTTCAACTATCAACTCTGATCAGGTTGTCTACATTGTATTTCAAAATATCAAATCCATCTGATGGATTACCCTGGCCAAGTTTTGCTAAATTGAAATACAGCGACTCATTCTTCTCCAACTCTTAGAGTGGTCAATCCCATCTTGATCACACTCTGACTTTGCAAGTACTTGACTGTGCCCAGAAGCCTTCCATCCCTGAATTAGAAATTTAGTTAGTCCAGTACCAAAGCACAGTGAGTTGCTTGCAAGTCACTGAGGCAATCTCAAGTCTAAGGGACACTTATACCTATATCCCATCAGAGACATTCTCGACAGAAGAATACTCTGGAGTTAGTCATGTTCAATAATGATGTACTAGTACATCTCACCTGTATGCCATACCAGTATCTCCACACTCTTTGGTTAAGAGGACAACTAACCCATATGCCTACATCGACCTATGCTCGATAGAAGCTGTCGTCCTTATTAACAGCCTATCATTTGGTCGTGAACTGTTTTAAGGACTAATCGATAAATCCTCTCTTTATCAAATCTAAATAGTCCTAAGAACTTCATCATAACAACGGAGTTTATTAGAAGATGAAAGCTTATGATGAAAATGCCAAATATATTTTATTTATTAACAAATCAATTACAATACTTGGTTGCTCAACCGTCAACAGCTTGACGATTGGCTTTTTGGGATACATTTCCCAACAACTCCCACTTGTCCTAAAGCCACTCAGCACTGTATCTAATATCCATCTTCGACTTGTGGTTGTCGAACTCCTTTATCATCAGGGCTTTAGTGAAGGGGTCGGTCAGGTTCTCCTTTCCGTCGATCTTCTGAAGGTCGACGTCACCTCGATCCACGATCTCTCAGACCAGCTGGAAGCGGTGCAAGATGTGCTTCGTCGCTGATGTGCTTTGGGTTCCTTCGCCTGAGCTATGGCACCAGTGCTATCACAGTAGAGCAGGACCGGACCATCGAGGGAGGGTGCTACTCTGAGCTCGTTGATGAATTTTCTCAGCCACACAGCTTCCTTCGTGGCATCCGATGCTGCGATGTACTCCGCTTCACAAATAGAGTCCGCCATAGTATGTTGCTTGAAACTCTTCCAACAGATGGCTCCACCATTTAGAGTAAAGATATAACCCGACATGCTCCTGCTGTCATCATGGTCAGATTGGAAGCTAGAGTCTGTGAACCCCACAAGTTTCAGATCTGACTCGCCATAAACCAACCATTGGTCCTTAGTATTTCTCAAATACTTAAGGATGGCTTTAACCACTTTCCAGTGATTTTCTCCATGATCATATTGGTATCTACTCACTACTCCTAGTGAGTATGCCACATCTGGTCTTGTACATATCATGGCGTACATGATAGATCCCACGGCTGAAGCATATGGGACTCTACTCATACGCTCTCTCTCTTCAGGAGTTGTCGGACAATCCTTCTTAGAGAGAGAAATTTCTTGATCTATCGATAGATTGCCTTTCTTGGAATTCTCCATACTGAACCTCTTCAGCACAGTGTCTATGTACATGGACTGGGATAACCCAAGCATCCTTTTAGATCTATCCCTATAGATCTTCATCTCTAAGATGTAGGATGCTTCACCCAAGTCCTTCATGGAGAACTGTGATGACAACCAAACTTTTATTCCCTGTAGTGCGGGGATGTCATTCCCGATTAAGAGAATGTCATCCACGTACAAGATAAGAATACCACAACTGGACCATTTGCCCATTTATAGATGCAGGGCTCTTCTCCATTCTTAATGAAGCCATACTTTTGATCACCTTATCAAAATGCATGTTCCAACTCCGAGAAGCTTGCTTCAATCCATAAATGGATCTCTGAAGCTTGCACACCTTGGACTCATCTGTGGATGTAAACCCCTCAGGTTGTATCATATACACTCTTCGGTCAGCTCTCCATTCAGGAAAGCTGTCTTTACATCCATCTGCCAGATCTCATAATCAGATGGGCAGCTATTGCAAGCATTATCCAATGGATTTGAGCATTGCCACAGGGGAAAACATCTCTCATAGTCAATACCATAACGTTGACGATACCCCTTGGCGACCAGACGGGCTTTATAGGTCTCCACCTTTCCGTCTGTGCCCCTCTTCCTTTTGAAGACCATTTACACCCAATGGGTTTAACCCCTTCAGGTGGATCAACCAATGTCCATACATCGTTGACCTTCATGGACTCCATTTCGGATTTCATGGCTTCAAGCCATTTCTCGAAATCAGGTCTCTGCATTGCATCCATATAGGTGATCGGATCCTCATTATTCTCATCAAGTTTGATGGGATCACCATCCCGGACCAAGAAATCATAGTATTGTCCGACTGACGTGATACTCTATCGGATCACCTTAATGGTGCAGGTACATTGGGCTCCGGATCTTATCTAATCATATCGACTCAGGTTCAGCTATTGGTGTCGGTCCTTCTACCTGTTGAACTTCATCAAGTTCAACCTTAGAGGCAACGTTCCTTCACCAAGGAACTCTTTTTCTAAAAAGATTGCCTTAAGGCTGACGAATACCTTTTGTTCATCAGCATGGTAGAAAAAATATCCTTTTGTCTCTTTGGGGTATCCTATGAATGAGCATTTGTCAGACCTAGGTCCAAGTTTGTCTGTGACTAATCGTTTGACATAGGCCGGGCACCCCCGACCTAAGGTGTGAAAGTGCTGGCTTACGTCCCGTCCATATCTCATATGGAGTCTTAATTACAGACTTACTTGGAACCCTATTTAACAGATAACAGGTCGATTCGAGTGCATATCCCCAGAAGGATATCGGCAAGCTAGCAAAATCCATCATGGATCGGACCATGTCTAACAGAGTCCGATTCCTCCTTTCAGACACACCATTATGCTGTGGTGTTCCTGGAGGAGTCCATTGGGAGAGAATTTCATTCTCTTTAGATATGTGAGAAATTCACTAGAAAGGTATTCTCCTCCTCGATCAGATCAAAGAGTTTTAATACTCTTTCCAGTTTATTTTTCTACTTCACTTCGAATCGTTTGAACATTTCAAATGAATCCGACTTATGTTTCATCAGATAGACATATCCATATCGGGATAGGTCATCCGTGAAAGTTATGAAGTAGAAATATCCACCTCTAGCACTGGTCCTCATGGGCCCGCATACATCAGTATGTACTAGGCCCAAGAGCTCAGTAGCTCTCTCACCTTTTTTCAGTAAAAGGTGACTTGGTCATTTTACTAAGAAGACAGAATTCACAGATTGGAAGTGATTCACAATCACTGACTTCGAGGATTCCCTCTTGAGTCAACCTGTTTATTCTGTTCTTGTTTATATGACCTAGCCTACAGTGCCATAAGTAGATATCTGACACACTATCTAATCTAAGGTGCTTGCCAGTAGAATAGACTCTTATCGGGCTTGATCTTTCTGGTCTGGCCCTGCACTAATGTCCCAGCCTGAACATGCACCTTCTTGACTTTCTTCTTCTTGTTCTTCTTCCTTTTCTCAAAAGGTCGAGAACCAGAAGATGAACCTCCCACTAAGTTCACCGACTCCTTGTGAAGTTGGTGATCCTTCTCAAAGTTCTGAAGCAACCCCAGTAACCCGTGGTAGCTCTCTTCAGGCTTTGTCATTCTATAATGAGTGAGGAATGGGAGATAAGACTTGGGCAGTGAGTTCAGTATTGCATCTTTCCCAAGCTGCTCATGCAAGGGAAAGTCGAGCTTGCTCAATCATTCCATCAGCTCGATCATGTACAATACATGATCAGTGACAGAGGCACCATCCCATATTTTGGCGTTGAAGATGGCACAACTAGTCTTGTGCCTCTCTACATCATCAGGTGTGCCAAAGGCATCCTCCAACACTTGAAGCATGTCCTTTGGCTGAGCCGTCTCGAATCTGTGACTGAACTCGTCGCTCATAGCAGCCACATGATACAGCGCACCGTGGTCCGTCACTGAGCCACTTCTGGTAAGTATCTCTGACTGTTCCACGTGCATTGACAGCTGGCTCCTCAGGTGCAAGATCCATTATCACATATAGGATCCGTTCATGCTCCAGGACTATCTTCAACTTTCGGTATCAGCTACCGAAGTTGGGTCCCACCAACTTATCATTATCCAACAATGATCGGAGCGATAGGGAAGTGGCCATATTTGCACAAAGGAGAACCATAACCTAATTAGTAATTGATTCATTAAACCTAAAGATTTAGACTTTAATCAAAAGGTTTCTCCCACTATTTTATTCAATTGGTAGCCTCTACCTCCAATTCGAGGAATTACCCTAATTCCTTAGTGGGTACTAGAATCCACTTAGACTGCATACAAGCCCAACTTTGGTTGGCCAACCCATGTACATCTAAGGGTAGGTTCATAACCAATTATTTCTCTAAATAATTTTAGTAATTTTAATTTTGCCCCAGAAACCTAATCAGTAGGCTTTGGCCTCCACTGTAAGGATCCGTTAGATCCAACCATTAATATGATCATACTTGGTATATCTAACCAACGAATGATTAAGCCCAACTTTGGTTGGCTCACCTAACCACCATTAGAGAGACACTTCCAAGTCATCATATGATGAGTGATAATTCCATTAGTCAACAAGCACCAGGCCTTTGGGTCTGCAATGATTATTGAGTTAATGGACTCATTATCAAACACCTTAATGGGAGGCTATGACTCAGTTATCTCCATAACTTTATCATTTTAAGGACCTAATAATTTTAGAGGATTTAAATAATATAGAGGATGAGGTCAGATGAACCAGCTTATCATGATCCTCTCACTGGCTTCACCAAGTCAGCTTAAGAGAGACCATTAAAAAGGCTGGTCTAGGAGCACCTAAATCAGTCACACTGATTTACCTAGCTGACATGGGTCAGCTCGAATAGTCAAGTGATCTAATCAAAACATAATTTCACCAAGAGGCCAGGTAAGTTCGATCAGTGGGAGGGTCTGCCAAAGCTTGCCTTAGACACCATCAGAAATGGCCAGGTAAGCGGGCTCCCAATTAAAAACCACTGATCTGGTTTACCTTAGACACCAACTGGTTTAATTAGTTTCGATTAGATCAACCTAACAATTCATGCTAGACGCTTAGCCAAGAATCAAGTCCATTTGGTTCTCGTTAAAGACATTGACTTGACCAACTACAACTATTGTAATTGATCTAGAGAATCCTTGACCTAATCTAAGACAATAATTGATTAGATTTAGTCAATTCTCTAATTAAGTCCATCTTCAATCTAACCATAGGTCTAACCCAATTAATGGACCTAATTCCCACTAACCCATTAACCCAATGTGTTATGGTTTGTGTCTTAGGTTCTTCAATTCACAATCCTAGAACCTAATCAAACAACTTCTTAATTCTTAATTAAGTTTTGGGTTGAGGGTTGGGTTCGGCTTTTCAAAAAATAATTTTCATATTTATAAAATAATTTTATAATATGATTCTACCAACCATATTGCATGTTTGATTCATAATCAAGATACAAGTGAAATAAACATGAAACTACTTTAGATCTAATCTAAACAGGTTCATGTAATTGAAACAGTTTCAACTTTAAACAATTTCTTTGCACAAAAATTATTAACAAAGAGATTTTATTTCAGATTTAAATATCTTTTAAATCTAATAAATCATAAATTTAATCTAGATCATATCTAACAAATTTATGATTAAAGATAGATCTACACAAACTAGGACAACCTTTGCACTGTAAGGGTAAACCTTACAGCAGGATAACCTTGCAGTTCATGATTGATCTAAAATTTTAATTTTAGATTTAATAATCAGATTATAAATTAGATCTAATCTAAGAAATAATCTAAGATGTATAAATAATCATGTAATAAAGAACCTAGGCTCTGATACCAATTGTAGGAACCAGATCTAGGGTTTCAGGGTTAGATCTTAAAACTTTTTTAAGATCATACAGCGGAAGACTAAAATAAATCAAAATTATTTTTTAAAATTAGAGAATCTCTAGATCTAAGATCTATTACATGATTATTATATAGCATTAAATTAGAAATTAAAATATATAAATATAGCATGAACTACATGTTGATCATATCAACATGTTTCTATACTACATCTAATGTATGTATTAAACAATAGATCAGATCTATTACCTTGTAAGTTAGACGTTCTAACCTCGCTATCCAGACTTGAGGATGATGTTGCAAGCCACACATGCATCCGGCCTCTAGGAGTCGTCCACACGAGCCCATGAATCTCGATCAGAAGTCCTGCTTCAGGAAATCAGCACAGTATGCTAGTACTGCGCTAATCCTTCTTTGATGGTTGATCAGGTGCCTCCTTCTTCTTGATTTGGACTCTTCCAAAGATGAAAAGTAGAAAGAATTTCAGATCTGAGATGCTCTCAGGAAACTCAAGATGGAGGGAGGAAAGATATGAAAACAAATAACCCTAGAAGAAGATCGTCTTCTTCTTCTCGTTTCTCTCTCTAGACACCCTAACTTGTATCTTTTATATCTCCACAACCAAAAGTATTTCTCTCTGATTTTTGGATGGCCAAAGGTCACTAAAATATCTATCTTTATCAAAGATTTTATGAAGAAACTCATTTTATATAGAGAGATATGATAGAGTCCTTGTCTAGGTCAAATACCTAGTCAAGGCTTATCCAAACATGGCAAGTTAAGGGGCGCCCAACTCTTGAGCACCTCCTCCTTATTTTTGTATATGGATTACTAAAAAGGGTGCAAAATATGTACCCTAAAAGTTGTAAAAATTCCAAAAAAAATTTGGATAGATTCGGTAAAAATTGAAAGAGTTTTGGATTTCTAAAACTCTATCTCATAGAATTCGAAATCAAAACTTATTCCTTTTTTATTTGATCCAAACCACCTTCCATGTAAGAAAGAAGAGAGGAGACCTTTTGTGAATGTGGGAGAGACCTGAGAGAGGGCTTTTGTCACACAAAATAAGAGGAGATTGGCATTGAATGAGAGAGAGGGCGTGGGGAAGGCTTATGTGGTGCAAGGTGGAATCCTAGTCTTACTAGGATTCTATCTTATGACTTTTTTAATTTGGTTTCTCAAACCAAATCAAACCAAAATTAGATCAACTAATTAAAATAAGTCTTAACCCAATTAAGAACCTAATTTAATCAGATTAAATTAGATTTAAATCTGATTTAATTTTCTAATCAAATTAGAAATTAGATTGACCCAAGTCCAAGTTGAACTAGGACTAGTTTTTCCTTGCACTTGGCTTATCCAATAAACCAATTGGACTTGATCCAATCAAGTCCAAACTAAATCTAATTAAATCATATTTAATTAGACTTAATCTCAGCTCATTGGCTTAATCAAATTAAGCCAATTAGCAATCGAATTGCTAATCGATCCTCCTGCAACACTTGCACTGGGTTAAATGTCAATCGTATTGATCATTTAACCCTAGAATGATTCTTAATCATTAATCAACCATCCGATCGGATCATGAACTCTAATGTGTGTGACCTCATAGGTTCGAATCTAAGTCAGTAGCATAGAAAATTTTTTTTGTACTAATCAAAGTGACCATTTAGCAATGGTACCCGACGACCGGATAGGTCGAATGTGTAGAACAACATCCTTAGAACCCATGTGGATATAGTTTTCATATAATTCATCCCTTAACCAAAATGATCATAAGATACCCCAGAGTTCCACTGTCAACTCTGATCAGATTGTCCACATTGTATTTCAAAATATCAAATCCATCTGATGGATTACCCTGGCTAAGGTTTTGCTAAATTGAAATACAGTGACTCATTCTTCTCCAACTCTTGGAGTGGTCAATCCCATCTTGATCACACTCTGACTTTGCAAGTACTTGACTGTACCCAAAAGTCTTCCATCCCTGAATTAGAAATTCAGTTAGTCCAGTACCAAAGCACAGTGAGTTGCTTGCAAGTCACTGAGGCGATCTCAAGTCTAAGGGATACTTATACCTATATCCCATCAGAGACATTCTCGACAGCAGAATACTCTGGAGTTGATCATGTTCAATGATGATGTACCAGTACATCTCACCTGTATGCCATACCAGTATCTCCACACTCTTTGGTTAAGAGGATAACCAACCCATATGGCCTACAGTGACCTATGCTCGATAGAAGCTGTCGTCCTTATTAACAGCCTATCATTTGGTCGTGAACTATTTTAAGGACTAATCGATAAATCCTCTCTTTATCAAATCTAAATAGTCCTAAGGACTTCATCATAACAACGGAGTTCATTAGAAGATGAAAGCTTATGATGAAAATACAAATATATTTTATTTATTAATAAATCAATTATAATACTTGGTTGCTCAACTGTCAACAGCTTGACGATTGACTTTTTGGGATACATTTTCCAACACAGAGATCCATCCAAAGGAGATCGATAGAGTTTCTTCTTGGAAGCCGTTACTGTGCCTGTTGAGATTCAGGATTGGAGAGCCACTGGAGCCCAAGATAAGCCTTGCCCCTTGTTCTTCTCTTTTTTTCCTTTCTTCCCATAGCATTAGTCAACATCTCTGATTGTCAGTTCATCAAAAAAATTAGAAAAAATAGATCCCCTATTTTTTCCCTACTTTTTTGCCCCTTTCTTTGTTTTTTTCCTGCACCGATGGTCATCACCGACCGTCAGTCTGAATTGTTAGGCTACGGCATCGTAGCGTCAACTACCACCGACCATCGCCATGCCAGTCGTAGCCTTCAATCTGGAGAACAAATAGGACCACAAGGTCCCCTATTTCACTAAGAACCCATGGGAAGAAGAAAAAGAAGAAATAGAAAAAAAAGAAAAGTAAAAAAAGAGAAGAAGAAAAAAAGAGAGATTCTCTCTATTCCCTCTCTCCCTTCTCTCTTTCTAGACTTCCACTTTCTCTTTAGAAAGTCTAACTTTCTCTCTCTACTTTTTCTCTAGAAAAATCTTAATTTCTCTCTCTAAAAGTACCTCTCTCTGGATGGCCTCTCTCTTTTAAGGTTTTATAGATTCTTAGAAAGATCCTCTAACGACTTTGATGGATCCTGCTAAAGGAATCATGATCGTTAACTATTGAATAGTCAATCCTATAAGGATTTAGGATTTTTATTTTAAAAAATAATCATGATTAAATACTTTTGGATATTGGGTTTGAAAAAATTTTGAAAAGCTTGTTAAGATAGCTTCATGTCAGATAAAGAGAGTTGCTTGAGGTGTTGTTAGAGAGGCATCGAACCAATAGGAGGGTAATACTCTCCAATCGATTAGTGACACCCCATAATATGAGGAAGTCATTGACCCTATCGAGACTACTTCGATCGCACATCTGGAACCAAACATGGCATGATTAATGCAAACTCTAGTTAGGGTTATACAGAGATAGTAGCAATTGCTTGAATAGCAATAAACACATTGAGATATACCATAATAGGCATGCTTATAGAGAGCAACCGGTGGAGCAAAACAACATCGCAAAATTTAAAAAGCTTGGTCCACCAGCCTTCAAAGGGACTACTGAACCTTTGAAAGCTGATAATTAGATTATGGAGATGGAAAAGACATTTGTTGTCCAAGAGTGCTGCAATGATGAAAAGATTCGGTATGTACCTTATTTATTACAAGGCAAAACATTCAATTGGTATCAAAGTCTACAATATAAATATGAGTAAGAAGGGGAGTGACTCATCTAGGAGAGATTCCAAAAGATATTTTATGATCAGTATTTTTCTCGAAATATAAAGATTCAAGTAGAACAAAAATTTATTTATCTGAAATAAAGAACTATGATGGTTGTAGAATATGAAGCTAAGTTTATGGGAGCTTGCCAAGTTTGTTTTGAGGTTGGTTGAGGATGAGCATGATCGAATGCATACATTTGAGATGGGATCAAGAACAGAAATTAGAAAATAAATAGTGCCATATGAATTAACTATTTATGCAAATATGGTGAATAAAGCATTAATAATTGAAAGAAAAGTCAATGAAGAGCATGTAAAAAGAAAAAGGAATTAAAAGAAAAGAAAAAGAACAAACGAATCCCAAGGATAGAGTGGTAAACATATTGGGAGTGCAAATAAGAGGTTAGTGAGTGATAATTATAGATCATCTGATAACGTTAAGTATTTTTGATGTGGTGAAAATTATACAATAAGTGATTGTCGTTGGAACATTGGTGCATGCTTTGGCTATGCTCAAAAAGATCACAAAATAATGATTGCCCACAAAAAATAGATAATCGAACTACCTCATTAGTTGAATAAGAAAGGATAGAAACTTGCAACCTCGGATCCAAGGAAGAGTCTATGCTCTTATATAATAAGATGCGCAGATTTTTGATGCAAGGATAACAGACTTTAAGAAAGATTCTCAAAATTAATTTAACATGGGTTGGATTCGTTCACAAGATAAGTAATGCAACTCTTTTTTTAGATTTATCAATAAATTATATAGTATTTACATCATTTAATTTGGAATCATATTATTTGTAATTTGTGAAGATGAAGCATGACATTTATTGGTTAAATCTACTATAGATACTATTGATGCATTATCGAAAGCATTGATTTCATTCTAGAATTGTGATCGATTGACTTTGATTTTGGATGGTTTTGTGTATTTGTTCGATTGAAATACAATATTGAATTTATCGAAAAGAAAGATTTGAATTGAAATGAATTTTGACTCGCAATCTGACTATATATCAAAATCCTATCAATGGAGATTATATGTTGGCATATCGATATCCTATCAGTGAGGGTTATGCACTGTTATATCGACACTCTGTCAGTAAGGATTATGCACTAATTCATCAATATCCTACCAGCGGGGGTTATGCACTGGTATATCGACATCGTGTAAGTAGAGGTTGTGCGCTGCTATATCGACATCCTACTAGTGGGGGTTGTATATTGATATATCGACATCCTATTAGTGGAGACTGTACACTGGTATATCAATATCCTACCAGTGGAGGTTATATGCTGCTATATCGACATCCTATCAGTGAGGATTATGCACGGTACTATGATTAATTCATGACTGTCAAGGTGAACTAAATATTTTGAAAGGAATCAATTCATGAACTTGAAAATAAATTTTGAAAGGATTGAATTTATAGGGATCTTATTTGATTGGTATTGTATATTTTAATACACCTTGCATATTTATTTTCAATATATTATTATCACTGAATTTATCCAACCAAAGAGTACATTATTTACCGGGCTGTCTAGCTCATTACTCTATGTTTTACTATTTTTATACATTCAGAGGACTAGCTTAATTCAAAAATTCGAAATGGGAGAATGAATTAGAGATAGATTTTAATATTTTATTTTAGATTAAGATTTATTGAGATTTGATGCAAGACTATAGAATTTTATTTTGTAAGATATTTAATTTAGTTATTATGCACTGGTATATCAACATCGTGCAAGTAGAGGTTGTGCGCTGGTATATCGATATCCTACTAGTGATGATTGTGTACTGGTATACCGACATCCTATCAGTGGAGACTGTACACTGGTATATCAATATCCTACTAGTAGAGGTTATATGTTGCTATATCGATATCCTACCAGTGAGGATTATGTGCTGGTACTATGATTAATTCATGACTGTCAAGGTGAACTAAATATTTTGAAAGGAATCGATTCATGAACTTGAAAATAAATTTTGAAAGGATTGAATTTATAGGGATCTTATTTGATTGGTATTATATATTTTAATACACTTGCATATTTATTTTCAGTATATTATTATCACTGAATTTATCCAACCAAAGAGTACATTGTTTATCAGGCTGTCTAGCTCATTACTCTATATTTTATTATTTTTATACATTCAGAAGACTAGCTTAATTCAAAGATTCGAAATGAGAGAATAAATTAGAGACAGATTTTAATATTTTATTTTAGATTAAGATTTATTGAGATTTGATGCAAGACTATAGAATTTTATTTTGTAAGATATTTAATTTAGTTATTTCATTAAAGTGCATATTAATTATTTAAATTCTATTCTACTATTGCTTTGTGATAGCGTGATAAGATACCTTGCATGTTTATGGAGAGAGTTCTTCATGAGTATGCGGTAGTAGCCATGACCTCCCACTCGCGATCTCAAGTCAAGACTGTGACACATCTCCTCCTCAACCTTGCTTCATTCTTGCTCAACCTTGCTTCGAGTCCCTCCAACCATCAGGAGATGCTGATGGGATTGGCGAACCTCCTCTCTTAGGCATTGGGCTTGCAGAAATAGGCCCTATGATGCAAGAGCTCCTTACAAACTGCTTGCGAGTCAGAGGAAGGCAAACTCTAATTAGCTAAGATCAAGGTCTATACCTCTCCAAGACCATCCTCGAGAGAGCATGTTGAGAGCCTCTCCCCATTAAAAGAAGGTACCAATTCAGCCAGCAACCTCACATAAGCTTCGACGATCAGCATTGAACTAGTAGTATAAAGCTAAGGAACGATTGAAAGAGCCAAGGTGTCCCCTCCTGGGTCGCCCTCGATGGAAGCTACATCGGTTAGGGCAGTCACAATGACCCTAGTCATAAGGACTATATGCTTCTTCTTTGATCATTTCTCCTTCTACTCACTCGCATCCTCGAGTGCTTCAAGTCCGACAATCATCAGATTGGTAGCTTCAGGCTCGATGGCCTCAGGATTGGCACACTCAGGCTCGGTAGTCATAGCATCGACTGTAGCAATCTTGGGAGAAAGAGATAAGACAAGCCTTTTCTTCTTCTTTTCTTTTTTACTTTTCTTCCTTGAAGGGCCAGCACTAGCAAATTCCACTCTAGAAAAGGCTAACCTTGCATGAACACAAAAAAGTTAACGCACCTTGCCCCATAGCTCAACAAAAAGAACCAATACCAAACCTCACCTGTTGGTGCTAGAGGAGTTGATGTGGTGCTCTTAAGCCTTGGGAGACCATGAGAGGAGCCATGAAATTGGCTCCAAGATTCTATGATAGGTTTGGTCCTAGGGCTAGGACCAGTTTGGTCCTAGGGTGGAGGTTCAACCCTCCATGATCACGAGATCCTGGTTTGTGAGTCTCATGGCGGCTAATCTAAGTTTAGACCAGATTTGGATCCATGGGGATGAGCGTATGGCAAGACATGGGTGTACATGGGTTTGGGTGAGTGCATTCAAATTGGGTTAGCCTAGAAAAGTTTTTGGTTGAGTTGAGTATATTGTATATGACTATATATACATTGTATGTAACCCTAATTCATGAGAAATGAAAGAAACCCTTTCTCCCTAATCTCCCTCTCTCTCTCTGGTTTTGCATGCCACTCTAGACAACAAGGAAGAAGGAGGCTTCATGTGCACCCCCCTTTCCAAAGGGGGGGCGTGCGGTATCTTGGTGGAGGAGCGCTAGATTGTTAGCACTAAGAAGCGGCTAGTTTCCAGGTTGTTACCACACCCAAGAGTCCATCTCAAGAGGGGTTTTGAGGCTTATCTTTAGAGGTTTCACACCCTAAAATCCCTAGATGGTTGCCACACAAAGGCCTCCTAAAAGATAGGAGAGGAGGCGTGCACAAGGAAGTTGTCGCACAAGCAAATTGATGCCCAAGGTTTGTTGTTGATTTTCTCCCTATTTCAACACCTAGGAGTCTAAGGTTTTGGGGAGTCTTGTTGCTGATCTAAGAGAGGGTTGCAAGCTCTTTAGGACTAGGACTTTTGCTGTAAAAAAAAATCCCCAAAGGATCAAGGCAAGAGGCATTATGAAGGAAGGCTGTGCGCAGGTTGCTATCACGATGTGCGCTGGTAGTCTCTATTGGATAAGAGATTTTCTCACCAGCTGGACCTTGCTTTAGGTGCTGGTTAAAACAACAAGAAGGGCTTGATCTTGAGACCTTAATGTCTTAATTGATTACCCATGAGATCTAGATAGGTGGTGGGGATGAGTTGCACAAGGAATGGCTATGTAGGAGGAGAAAGGCTGCTATGGAGTCCTAGTCCTATTGGAAATTATGTCTTAAAATCAATCGTATGACAATTGAGTTTCTCTTTGTATATGAGTTATTGATTATTGAATAAAAAATATTTTAATATTTTTCATCATAAAGTTACATCTTATTTGAACTCTTGTACTATGATGAAGTCCTTAGAACTATGCTAGTGCATGATAAAGAGAGGATTTATCGTATAGTTCTTAAATATGTTCGTAATCAAATGATACGTCATTACAGGATGATGACGTTTATCGAGTGGAGATCATTGTGTACCATATGAGTTGGTTGTCCTTTTAACCAAAGAGTGTGGTGACACTGGTATGGCATATAGGTGAGATGTAGGGGTACATCATCACAGAACAAGTGACTCACCTGCTGAGCATTCTGCTGTCCAGAGCTGCTCACAAAATACATGGGTATAAGTATCTTTCAGACTTGAGATTACCATAGTGACTTACAAATATCTCATTGTGCTTTGATGCCAGACTATCTAGATTTCTAATGCAATGACAGAAGGCTATTGGGGACAGTCAAGTGCTTGCGAAGTCTGTGTGTGGATTAAGATAAGATTGACCCCTTCGAATTATTGGAGTTGATGCATCATTGTATTTCAATTTAGCAAAGCCTTGGTCAAGATAATCCATGAGATGGATTTGAAATGTTGAAATATACAATATGGATGAAGCAATCTTGGTTGACAGTTAACTTGAGACCATCCTAGAGCATTCAGGGTCAAAAGAATAAATTATGCGGTAACCATGTATATGTTTCTGAAATATTTTTTTATAATAATTCAATCTATCTGGACATCAAAAATTATTGCTAGATGGGATCTCAATTAGTGCAAAAATCGGTTCCTGTGCTACCGGCTTAATGTTTGAACCTATGGAGTCATGCATACAAGTCAGACAAAGTAGGAAGAAATTAGCCTATATTTATATGTTCAATTTGAAAGTACTTAACTTGATTGAACATATAAACTAACTTAATTAAGAATTAAGTTATGGGTCAAATGGGATTAAAGAGTTGACTATGTCTAGCTAGCACTACACATGAGGTTCAGGTTCGATCTCGGGGTTGAACAGTTTTTGATCTATGATTCATGGAGCATATGAAAGATTGAAGTTAAGTATTAATTAATTTTAAATTAGATCTGACTTAATTGGACTTAATTGAGTCTAAAATTCAAGTTAGACTTGGTACAAAAGTCCTAAAGAGTTTGAGATTGACTGCCTTTTGAATTATTTCGAACCAGCTTCGAATCGAATCCGTTTTAATGAGATATGAGAATTTTACTTGCATTGAGATTTTCTTTTCATGTGGTCTGACCAATACCTAGAATGGTGCTAGTTTGGGACATCCCAAGTGGGTGAGAGAGTGGGTGCAAATTGGTTGTCATATGTGATGGCAATTTCTATCTCATATAGGAAACCTTCTTTCATGAGTATTGGACTAATTCAAATCAGATTTGAGTTAGGATTTAATACTTATTGGGTCATAAAAATTATTTATAAATAGATAGGATCTCGACCTATGAATGTATAGCAAATAAATCAGATGGAGAGAAGAGAGAGAGAGAGAGAGGCGTGAGAAGAGAGAGAGGTCTCTTATTCTCCTTGACCCTCTCTCTTGTGGCTGCCCCTCTTCCCTTGGGCATGGATCCATCTTGGGCATCCTATCTACTGGTGTGAGGTATCACACCAATACATCTTCTCTCTCATTTGATTGAATTGTGAAGGTAATTGGATCGAAGTTCATCCTACTTTCCTGCGGCATCTGACGTGCATATGAAGTAGAGGGTCTGCACATCCAGGCCTTCATGAAGATTTATATCATATTATTTGAGATTTGATCTCTGATTCTACTACTAATGAGATAAAATTTGATCCTTAATTATATAGATAAATAGAAAAATTTTTAGATGCAACCTGGGCCTTCTGAAAAGAAACAGTTTTCCTTCTCTTCAACTGGTATCATAGCAGGCCTGAAATACATGCATGCATAACTAAATTTTTTATAATTAATTATAAAATATATAATTAATATTTTTTATGAGATATTAAATTTGATTTATATCTATTTATATAAAATTTTTTATCTATTTTGATTGGATTAGCGGTATCTAATCAATGGTTGATTGAGGTTGTATAAGTTTGTTATAATAGAATTCTACTGTTGCTGAATTTTTGATGGAATAACAACATGAATTAAAATCTATTTTAAATTTATTTTAATAAAATTTTAATGTTATTATTTTTTTTTATGAAGTGGTTTATTTTAGATCTAAATTGGATCTGTTTCAATAGATATTTAGATCTGAATCCTATCAAAATTTAGCAGTGCACAAAAATAGATTTTATCAAAAATTTATTCCTTATACATTCATGTTTGCATCTAATTAATTTTCTATATGATATCAAATCTAAAATTGATATTTTATAATCAATATAAGATATATTTTATATTTATATGATATATATGATGCATCAAATCTAATTAGATTAGATGAAAAATATAATTGATAAGATCAATGATATGTTCATGATAAAAAATATTTTGTCAATAATTGCATGTTGATGTAATTATGTATGCAATTAGATTTTAGATCTTAGTTGCCTAGTACTCAAATTGATGAGATCACCAGACCATCCGATCATAGGAGATTGAAAAGATTAATCTCTCTTTTGCCTATTCGATTGGTTCTCTTATGACGTGTATGGGTGTCATTGTGATCCAGTTTCATGAAGAAAAAAAGTAGATAGATTTTTATATATTATTTTAATCATAAATATATTTAAATTAGATCTAAAATAATTTATGACTCATTATAATAGGATAAAATTTAGATATAAAATTATTTTAAATCTGAATTGCATATTACATAAGATATAAACAGTATAGATCTAAAAGTTATCATGATATATGAGATGTATGTATGAAGTTTAGATCATACTTATGTATATTTAATTATTAAACATATTATAAATTTTTTTTCATATATTGAAACATATGGTATACTTCACTTGAAATCTTTGTAGAATAGTTCTACAGACTGAAACACGTGTTTCACACACTTAATTATGAATTAAATTTTGAATGATCTAGATTTGAGAATTGAAGATCATTAAGACACCACATAAAATGATGGGCTAAGGGTTAGCATAAATCAGGCCCTTCTAATAGATTAGACCTAAGGTTAGAAACATATATGGACCAAATAGAGAAATTGATTAAATCTAATCAAGTATTAAATTAGATTAGGTCAGTATTTCTCTAAGTCAATCTCAATAGTTAAAGTTTGATCAAGTCCATATGTTTGATCCTAGTAAATGGACCATGATCATGGCTCCATGGTTAAGTTTGAATCTTCTGGTGGATCAAATCGAAACTAATTAATCAGTTGGTGTCTAAGGTAAGTTTGACAGATTCGATCAAGTGGTTTTTAATTGGAGCCATTCACCTAGATACATCTACGGTGAGTTAAAGACATATCTCTCTCACTGATCTCACTTATCTGACCAACATAGTAGATTATATTTTGATTAGGTCACTAGTCGATTCATGCAGACCCATGCCATTAAGATGAATCAGTGTGACTGATTTAGGTATCTTTAAACCAACTTATGTCAATCCTTTACATGACTTGATGAAGTCAGTAGGAGAATTTGCAGCTTGTAGGTCGACTTCTTCTCTTATTTTCAAATCAATAAAATCAAATCTCTAAATTATTAGATCCATAAAGTGATAAAGTTATGAGATAACTTAGTCATTGCTTCCCATTAAGGTACGTGATAATGAGTCCAATATTCCAAATAGACATTGGAGATGCCACACGCCTGGTGTCTATTACATATTGGAATTGTCATTCATCATATGACCATCATGATGTACCTTCGATCAATGCTCAGGTTGGCTGAGCCACACTCGGGCCTGGATATCCATTTGTTGGATGTACTGGTGTCTCATGTTAATGGTTGGATCTAATCGAGATTTTCAGTAGAGATGCCACACGCCTGCTGAAGGGATGCCTGGGGCAAAACTTATTGCTAAAAATTATTTGGAGAAACAATTGGTTATGAACCTACCCATGGATGCACTAGAATTGGTCGAGCCACACTCGGGCCCGAATGTAGTCTGTGTGGATTCTAATACCCTCTAAAGAATTAGTATAATTCTTCTAGTTGGAGGTAGAGGCTATCAATTCATAAAAATAGTGGGAGGACCTTTAGACTAAAGTCCATATCTTCAAGATTAAAAATTATTCATATACTAATAGGCTAATATTTTTTCTTTCAGTTATGGCCAACACACTATCCCTCCGTATGCTGTTGGACAGTGACAAGCTCAATGGACCCAACTTTGATAGCTGGTATCGAAAGTTGAAGATCATCTTGGAGCACGAGAGGATTTTATATATTCTGACAGATGAAACACCTCAAGAACCTACAGCCAATACTTCTCGTACCGCAAGAGACACTTACATGAAGTGGCTCAATAACCGTACGACTGTGCATGGTGTGATGAGGGGAACTATGAACGACAAACTTAGTCATAAGTTTGAGGATGCACAGCCAAAGGAGATCATTCAAATATTGAATGAGTCCTTCGGTACCCCTAAGGATGCAGAGAGATACAAAACCTCCTATGTAGTGTTCAATACCCGTATACAAGAGGGAGCTTCAGTCACCGATCATATATTGTACATGATTGAGCAGATTGAATGCCTTAGCAAACTTAACTTTTCGTTGCATGAACAGTTAGGCAAGGATACTATCCTTAATTCGCTATCAAAATCCTACCAACTCTTTTTCAGTCATTATAGAATGACGAAATCTATGGTGAACTACTATGGTTTGCTAGGGTTACTGTAGACTTTTTAGAAAGATCACCAGCTTCAGAAGGAGCCAGTGAATTTAGTGGGAGATTCATCTATAGGGCATCGATTCTCTAAGAGAGAAAAAAAGAAAAAAGTGTAAAAATCCCATGCCACCGATCTCAAGTAGAGCAAACCATCAAAAGTTAACAAGAGCTAGGCAGAGTGCTTCTATAAGAAGCTGGATTATTAGAAAAAAAATTATCCTATTTATATAGCCATCCTTGACCCAAACAGGCCTAAGAATAAGAGAAAGAAGCAAGCAGTTGCTTCATAAGGTACTTATATGATAACACCTTGTAATTTCTCTATTTGTGATACTACTATCTGGGTATTAGATATCGAAAGTCCTATTAATATATGCAATTCGTTGCAGAGACTACAGGTAAGTAGGAAGTTTCGAGAGGGCGAGCGGTTCCTTAACGTTGGAGATAGAAGTCTTGTTCCATTTCTGACCTTGAAAACTTTGCAGCCTGTCTTCGAGTCAAGTAGTGACATATTAGATGATTGTCATTTTTATCCCTCCTTTTTAATGAATGTTATCTCTATAAGCCTTTTGGCCAAACTTGGTTACAAGTTTATAATAAAAGATAATTTTTGTGATATCATTGTGAATGATACTATAATTATACGTGGATAATTGAAACATGGTATATACATAATATCACGATCTGTTAATGTAATATACATACCCAGTAAACGTCCTAAATTAAATAATATCAGTGAATTCTATCTTTGGCATTGTAGGCTTGGTCATGTGAATAAGAATAGGATTGACAGGTTGATCAAGGAACATATCCTTGAGATAGATGATTGTGAATCATTGCCTACCTGTGAATCCTGTCTACTTGGTAAGATGACTAAGTCACCTTTTAAGAAAAAAGGTGAAAGAGCCAGTGATGTCCTAGGTCTAATACATACTGATGTATGCGGACCTATGAACATAAGTGCCAGAGGAGGATACTACTGCTTCATTATGTTCATAAACGACCTATCAAAGTATGGGTACGTCTATCTTATGAAGCAAAAGTTAGAATCATTTAAAATATTCAAATGATTTCGTACTGAAGTAGAAAAACAAACTAGAAAGAGTATTAAGATCCTTCGATCAGATCGAGGAGGTAAATACTTTACCAGTGAGTTCCTGACATATCTGAAAGAGAATGGGATTTTCTCACAATGGACCCCTTCTGGAACACCATAATATAACGGGGTGTCGGAGAGGAGGAATCAAACCTTGTTAGACATGGTCTGATCCATGATGGGCTTTGCAAGTCTGCCAATCTCCTTCTGGGCATATGCTCTAGAAACTGCTTGCTATATTTTGAATAAGGTGTCCAGCAAGTCTGTCGATAAAACTCCATATGAGATATGGACTGAGCATAAGCTGGTGGTCTCACACCTTAGGATCTGGGGGTCTCTAACTTATGTCAAGCATTTAAAGATAGATAAGCTTGGAGCAAAGTTCGACAAATACTTGTTCGTAGGGTACTCAAAGAAAATTAAAAGGTACTACTTCTACCTCATTGTAGAACAAAAGGTGTTTGTCAACAGTCGGACAGTCTTTTTGAAAAAGAAGTTCATTCGAGAAGGAGCTAATAACTATAAAATTGAACTTGATAAAGTTCATGAGATGGAAGGACTGACACACACAGAGTTAGATTTGATTGATGAATTAAATCGAGAGCCAGTAGAGGAACCATTAAGGAGATTCAATAGAGTACCGCATCATTTGGATAGATACTATGATTTTCTAATCTAAGATGGTGACGCCATCAAACTTGATGAGAACGATGAGGATCCGATCACCTATACGGAGGTCATGCAAAGGCCTGACTCTCAAAAATGGCTTGAGGCCATGAAGTTCGAGATGAAATCCATGAAGATCAATGGTGTATGGACACTAGTTGATCCATCCGAAGGGATAAAACTTATAGGGTGTAAATAGATTTTTAAGAGAAAAATAGGAGTGGATGGGAAGGTAAAGACCCATAAAGTCCATCTAGTTGTCAAGGGATACTGTCAGCATTATAGTGTTGACTATGATGAGATGTTCTCTCCTGTGGTAATATCAAGTCTATCCAAATTATGCTTGCTATCACTGCACACTTAGATTATGAGATCTGACAGATAGATGTCAAAATCATTTTTCTCAATGGGGATCTGGAAGAAGAGGTGTATATGATACAACCTGAAGGGTTCACATCTATAGATGAGTCAAAAGTGTGTAAGCTAAAAAGATCTATTTATAAGCTTAAGCAGACGTCTAGGAGTTGGAACATGCATTTTGATAAGGTGATCAAAATGTATGGCTTCATTAGGAATAGAGAAGAGCTTTGCATCTACAAGTGGACTTTCAATTCTATAGTCATATTTCTTGTGCTGTATATGGATGACATACTATTACTAAGAAATGACATCCCAGCTTTACAGAGTGTGAAGCTATGGTTATCATCATAATTCTCCATGAAGGACTTGGGAGAAGCATCCTATATCCTTGAGATGAAGATCTATAGGGATAGATCTAGAAGGTTACTTAGATTGTCCCAAATCACGTACATTAATACCTTATTGAAGCGGTTCAATATGGATAATTTTAAGAAAGGCTATCTTTCGATAGGCCATGGAATTACTCTTTCCAAGAAGGATTATCTGAGAACTCCTGAGGAGAGAGAATACATGAATAGAATACCATATGCTTCAGTAGTGGGATCTATCATATATGCTATGACATGTACGAGACCGGATGTGGCCTATTCACTGAGGATAGTGAGTAGGAACCAGTCTAATCTGGGTAAGAAGCATTGAAAGATTGCGAAAGTAATTCTTAAGTATTTGAGAAATACTAAAGACCAATGGCTTATCTATGGAGACACTGATCTGAAACTTGTGGGATATACTGATTTCAATTTTCAGTCAGATTGTGATGACAGCAGAAGCATGTCAGGCTACATATTTATTCTGAATGGAGAAGCTATTTGCTGGAACAGTTTCAAGCAACATACTATGATCGATTCTATTTGCGAACCAAAATCATTGTTGCATCGGATGCTGCAAAGGAGGTGGTATGATTGCGAAAGTTCATCAGCGAGCTGGGTGTTATCCTTCCATTGATGGCCCTGTTCTGCTGTACTATGATAGCTCCAGTGTCATAGCTCAGGTGAAAGAATCCAAGTCGCACCATCGCACCATGCATGTTCTGCACCACAAGCACCTGGTGCGAGAGATCGTGAATCGAGGTGACATCGAACTTCAAAAGATCGATGAAAAGGAGAACCTAGCCGACCCCTTCACTAAAGCTCTTGAGATCAAAGAATTCAATGACTTCAAATGAAAAATAGGTATAAGATACTGTCCCGATTGGCTTTAGTCCAAGTGAAAGTTGTTGAAAATTGTGTCCTAAAATCAATCATGTGATGATTGAATTTTTCTTTATATATGAGTTATTGATTATTAAATAAAAGTTATTTTGACATTTTTCATCATAAAGTTGCATCTTTCTTGAACTCTTGTGCTGTGATGAAGTCCTTAGAACTATGCTAGTGCACGATAAAGAGAGAATTTATCGTATACTTCTAAAATATGTTCGTGACTAAATGATACATCATTATAGGATGATGACGTTTATCGAGTGGAGGTCATTGTGTGCTATATGGATTGGTTGTCCTCTTAACCAAGGAGTGTGGTGACATTGGTATGGCATACAGGTGAGATGTAGGGATACATCGTCACTGAACAAGTGACTCACCTACTGAGTATTCTATTGTCCAAAGCTGCAAGTGAAACATATGGGTTTAAGTGTCCTTCAGACCTAAGATCACCATAGTGACTTGCAAGTAACTCACTGTGCTTTGGTGCCTGACAATCTAAATTTCTAATGCAGTGACGGAAGGCTACTGGGTCAGTCAAGTACTTACGAAGTTTATGTGTAGATTAAGATGGGATTGATCCCTCTGGATTATTAGAATTGATGTATTACTGTATTTTAATTTAGTAAAATCTTGACTAGGGTAATCCATGAGATAGATTTGAAAGGTTAAAATACAATACGGATGAAGCAATCTCGATAGACAGTTAACCTGAGACCACCCTAGAGCATTCAAGATCAAAAGGATGAATTGTGCGATAACCATGTGTATGGATTTTAGAATATTTTTTTGTGATAATTTGATCTATCTGGATGTCGGGAATCATTGCTAGATGGTATCTCGATTAGTGCAGGAATTGATTTCTATGCTATCGACTTAGTGTTTGAACCTATGGTGTCATGCACACAAGTTACACAAAGTAGAAAGAAATTGATCTATATTTATATGTCTAATTTGAAAGTACTTGACTTGATTAAATATATAAGCTAACTTAATTGAGAATTAAGTTATAGATCAAACAAGATTGAAGAGTTGACTATGTCTAGCTAGCACTACACATGAGGTTCAGGTTTGATCCTGAGGATAAGCAGTTTCTGATCTATAATCCATGGAGCATATAAAAGATTAAATTTAAGTACTAATTAAGTTTAGATTAGATCTGAATTAATTGGATCCAAAATTCAAGTTAGACTTGATATAAAAGTCCTAAAGAGTTTGGGATTGACAGTCTTTCGAAATTATTTCGAACTAGCTTCGAATTGGATTCGAATCGGATTTGTTTTGATGAGATATGAGAATTTTTATTTACACTGAGATTCTCTTCTTATGTAGACTGACCAACATCTGGAATGGTGCTAGTTTGGGGTATCCCATGTGTGTGAGGGAGTGGGTGCAAATTGGTTCTCATATGTGATGGCAATTCTATCTCATGTAAGAATCCTTCTTTCATGAATATTAGACTGATTCAAATTAGATTTGAGTTAGGACTCCTATACTTATTGGGCCATGAGAATCACCTATAAATAAAGAGGGTCTCTACCTATAGATACATAGCAAACAAATTAGATTGAGAGAAGAGAGAAAGAGAAAGAGAGGTGTGAGAAGAGAGAGAGGTCCCTTCTTCTCCTTGACCCTCTCCTCTTGTGGCCTCCCCTCTTCCCTTGGGTGTGGATCCATCTTGGGTATCCCACCTGCTGGTGTGAGGTGTCACACTAGCACATCTCTTTCCTCATTTGATTGGATTGTGAAGGCAATTGGATTGGAGTTCATCCTATTTTTCTGTGGTGTCTGACGTCCATGCGAAGTAGAAGATCTGCACATCCAGACCTTCATGAAGGTTTATATTAGATTATTTGAGATTTAATCTTTGATTTTACTATTAATCAGGTAAGGATTTGATCCTTAATCATGTAGATGAATAGAAAAATTTTTAGATGCAACTTGGGCCTTCTAAAGAGAAATAATTTTCCTTCCCTTCAAGTCCAATAAGGACTTCTCCTCATCATTGGTTCTGGTCTAGATCTACTAGCCCCAAGATAGCACATCCCTAGCCCTAGTTCCAAGGATCTTGGGAGTGGAAGTGTAGATCTGCAGGCATGTCTCAGATCCCTGGATGGGAGGGAGACGTGGACTAGATCGTTGCTGCAGGGTTCAGGCAATGCAGCAGTCTAGGGCATGGCGTTTACTATTCTTAAAGAGTTTGGATCACCATAAACTCTTGAAAAAGGCTCCATCACTGATCTTCTCAGATTCATGCAAGTACACGATAGTCCTCACAACTGGTATCAAAGCCTGGTGGAGCATGGAAGTGAAGGAGGAGTCATACAGGAGAAAGCTGAAATCTGCACCCTAGTCCAAGGTACTCTCGGATCTACCTTTGATTTTTTGTTGTGGTTTGGCCAACCAAGAGCAACAGGATGAAGGTGGAGGTAGAGAGGTATGATGAAAAGGGAAGCTTCTCATTTTGGATGGTATGGGCACATGATTCGGTGGTCCAACTTTGGTTGGATCCGATCTTGGAGGAAAGACCAGGGTGTATGATGATAAGCGATGGAGTTCACTGGTTAGGAGGGCAGTAAGGGCGGCTGTTTGATGGATGAAGAGGATTTAGCAGGTTTGGCATGCTGGAGGAGAGTTTTGCCAAGAGATAATAGTCAAGGTAAAGCTGAAGAAGCGACTATACAACCTTCGAATGCAGGAAGGTGGAGAAGTAGTCTGGGTACATTTAGCGGTTCCATCAGAGCATGAATTTGTGGAGCATTGGGGTGATGGAGATGGCTGATCCATAAAGTATCGCAGCTGGTTTAGAGGAGGAGGAGGTCTTCTGGTAGTTTCATAGGGGTTTGTGGGGTGCGAAAGGTCCGAAACAGTAGCAGCGATAATAGAGGTTCAGTAAAAGGTCCAACAGGGCAGTGCTGGACGGTTGATCTTGGATTAGGTTTTGTCTTCTGTAGGGGCACCAGAAGGAGTTGCAATTCTGGTGGAGTTGCGATTCTGGTGGAGCACCAGTCAGAGATGCCTCCACATGTGGAAGATGATTTAGCATAGGTTTAGAGCCAAGAGGTGCAGGGATAGGTGTCTGATTCTGCACTAGTGGTAGTGACGCATTGCATGGATTTATGCGGGATTGCGGGCACCGTGGATCGAGGCACTAGGAAGATGGTGTTAGATGCAATAGTGGTAGTAGGAGAGGATCCGAATATCTATGTGGGGGTAGTGACTAGCCCAGGTGATGATAGGTGGGTTCGGTGCATGCTAGAGGATCTGTAGTTGCTCTAGGAGAAGCTAAAGCGATGGTTGGTGTAAAGGCAGAATTTAGTCATTGGGTTTTGGAAGAGTTGGATGAGCTCTTGAGTTTTAGAGGTGCCCACAGGGTGCAAAGGTATCTGAGATGGCTTTGAAGGTATCCACAGAGTGCGGAGGGTCCGAAGGAGCAGCGATGGTGATCGAGGTGCAGTGGTAGACCCAACAGTGCAGTATTGGGTGGTTGGCCTTGGGTGACTCGATTATAGAGTCAACTTCTATAGTATTAGATGGACTTTGAATTTAGGTAGAGCACCAAGTAGAGGTGGCTTCACAGGTGGAGAGAGTTTAGGTTGCAGCGAATGCCAGTCTAGGAATGCTGTGGTTTCTCCAGGGAAGTCCAGGGCAAGTGATGCAGCTGCCTAACAGAAGGAAATCTATAGTTTCTAGAGTGGTGCCAAAGAGCAAGCCAAGATCTTCAGTGGTGGAGGCGGTCATCCTAGAGATCTCCAAGGGCATGCAAAAGTTGAAGAAAATTGGTGGGGCAAGGGTCGCACAAGGGGCTGTCAGAGCATGTAGAGACAGTAGGATCTGCAGGGGAAGATTGTTGGATTTGCCAGGACTTGGGACACCAAGATGGAGATTATAGGAGTTGATGTGGTGCTCTTAAGCCTTGGAAGACCATGAGAGGAGCTATGGGATTGGCTCTAAGATTCTAGGATAGGTTTGGTCCTCGGACTAGGACCAGTTTGGTCCTAGGGTGGAGGTTCAGCCCTCCACAATCAAGAGACCCTAGTTTGTGGGTCTTATGGGAGCTAATCTAAATTTTGATCAAATTTGGATCCATGGGGATGAGTGCATGGCAAGACATGAGTGTACATGGGCTTGGGTGAGTGCATTCAGATTGGGTTAGCCTAGAAGAGTTTTTGGTTGAGTAGAGTACATTGTATAGGACTATATATATATTGTACGTAACCCTAATTCATGAGAAATAAAAGAAATCCCTTCTCTTTAATCTCTCCCTCTCTCTCTGATTTTTCATGCCACTCTAGACAGCAAGGAAGAAGGAGGCTTCATGCACGCCCCCCCTTTCCAAAGGGGGCGCGTGCGGTATCTTGGTGGAGGTGCACTAGGTTGTTAGCACTAAGAAGTGGTTGGTTTCCAGGTTGTTACCACACCCAAGAGTCCATCTCAGTAGGGGTTTTGAGGCTTATCTCTAGAGGTTTCACACCCTAAAATCCCCAGGTGGTTGCTGCACAAAGGTCTCCTAAAAGATAGAAGAGGAGGCATGCACAAGGAAGTTGTCGCTCAAGCAGATTGACGCCCCAGGTTTGGTGCCAGTTTTCTCCCTATTTCAATGCCCAGGAGTCTAGGGTTTTGGGGAGTCTTGTTACTAGTCCAAGATAGGGTTGAAAGCTCTTTAATACCAGGACTTTTGCTGTAAGAAAAATTCCCAAAGGATCAAGACAAGAGGCATTATGAACGAAGGCTGTGCGCAGGTTGCTGTCATGGTGCGCACTGGTAGTCCCTGTTGGACAAGAAATTTTCTCACCACCTGGATCTTATTTTAAGTGCTGGTTAAAACAGTAAGAAGGGCTTAATCTTGAGACCTTAATGTCTTAATTGATTGCCCAGGAGATCTGGATAGGTGGTGGAGATGAGTTGCACAAGGAAAGGCTGTGTAGGAGGAGAAAGGCTGCCATGGAGTCCTAATCTAACAAGGACTTCTCCTCATCATTGGTTCTGGTCTAGATCTGCTAGCCCCAAGATAGCACATCCCTAGCTCTAGTTCCAAGAGTCCTGGGAGTGGAAGATCAGATCTGGAGGCATGTCCTAGGTCTCTGGAATGGAGGGAGATGTGGACTAGGTTGCTACTGCGGGGTTCAGGCAGCACAGCGATCTAGGGCATGGCATTTACTGTTCTTAGAGAGTCTGGATCACCATAGACTCTTTGAGAGGGATCCATCGCTGGTCTCCTCAAATCCACGCAAGTGCACGGTGGTCCTAACAGATGCTAGATCAATGAAATACAACTTCTTCAAAAGATCCTCACAAAGAAGCTAGGGATATGGCAGCACTTTAAGCCACTCCAGCTCTTCTACTACCAACTTCTTAATCTCTATCAATCCAAGAAGATCCAGCATGTAGATTTCACCAATGTACCCACTCGATCAGATAATCCCATGGGATTGAAGATGATGTGAAGAAAAATTGAATCTTCCAATCATGGATGCAGGAAAGACCAGAAGGAAAATTAGTGATGCCCTTCCAAGGGAAAGCATACCACTAACTCCTACTTCGAGGATGTACTTTCATCTGAAAGAGCATCCAAAACATTTTCACTTGAAGAGACACCCTCTGATGCAGAAGAAACCAGAAAAATCCAACTATTGTCCACCAAGTATTGGGGACAAGTTAGAGAGGATAGAGCCAATACCACCAGAGCAGTTCGGCAAAGACATCTGGAAGTGGGGCTTGCAGCCAACTCTCAGAGCCTCCTTATATATGGCTACCCAGTTCCCTTGATAGGATGTGAACCTATCCAAAAGATTGGGCACATCTAGGACCACACTGTCCAGAATCTCATATTCCCTTCGGATTTACTTGAGGTCATCAACTTCCAAAACTGTCTTCACCATACCAAGAGTCTGATAGACCTCGAGCACCTCCATGGTAGAACTAGCGGGAGTCGGGATAGGGAACTCTGGATCAACAGGCCCCAACTCTGACAACTTTTCTAAAGGAGAAGCCATGAGATGAACATCAAAGACAAATAAAGGTGACCAAGAAAAGAAATGAGACCCACCAGTGAGACAAAGGAAGGGAACAAAAATAGCGATAGCTACAGCACTTCACCCTAAGTCTGTAAGTGAAAGACGGAAGGAGCAGTACACCTTTCTACCATCCCCTTCTTATGGACCTGCATGGTGACACAGATGGATTAGATGAGTCGATTGATCATCCTACACATGTTAGCACACCGCTAGACACTAAAATGCCATTCGAATCAACACCGTCAAAACATCTAATCACTACACCAAAAATCTATGTGTCATGATACCCCTCTAAGGAGAAGAGGCGGGCACACGCCATCCATAAATGCACATCCAATCAACTCCTTGGATTGTGCCTCTCAAAAAACAGCCATAGTGGTGCGTGGCATCAAAACTCTTCATTTCACCTGGTGTTCTGCCCGAGGCCTTCTTTGATGAGGCACTACCTAAGAGAGATCTCGTCCATGCCAGTCTCGAAGAATGGAAGGTCCACCCAAAGCTTCGACTGCCAGCACCATAGGAACCTAAAAAGCATCCTCTACTCCCTTCACTTGAGCCAAAAGAGGCCTTGACCTCAGGAGTGGGGGGCAACAATACATCTGGAGCACTTCCTCCACCATAGCATTGGTGATCCAGTAATAGCCTCCCATGTGTCCATGTTGAAGAATGCCAGCATGATCATCGAATGGCTGCCATCTGTACTTCTACGATTGTGCCAAAGGAATTCCAAAACTTTCCACCCACAAGATGATAAATCTCTAACCATTTCTCCACTCGCTGAGATCTGTAATCCCAACAAACTTTATGATGTGCAAGTCGTTATCCCCTAGCAGTTCGAGCACACCTCCACGGCCCTTAAAGGAGAAAGGGTGCATGTCCTCTCAGGTGACAGGTATCCACCCCTACTTATAAAATCCAAACTTCTCGAGACCCTCCAAGTAAGTGAAGACTTACTTCGCATACCCTCCTCTAGAGATGAATTCCATACGAACTAGATCTATCTCTCCCACAGAATCGAGCAATTCTAATTCCATCTAAACATTCTCCAGCTTCATATGGCATCTGTTGGACCTCTGCACTCCATCTTGAACTCCATCCCACCTCATACTTAGACCCTTGATTACTATTAATTTCTTTTTAAGAACTTAAACCTCTTCTATTTGCTCTCATAGAGAACTAACTTAGACATCGAAGGCTCCACCACCAGAGAACCCCCAAAAGTGAGGACTTCCTTGTCATTGGTGGTTTTGTAGGGCCCGATCCATAGAATCGATCAAGAATTCAGCATCAACACGTGCTCTCCTGAGGGTTCCGGAGACCACCACATCATCTCTCTCCAACTTCCGCTCAATGGCCTAAGCCAGGTATTCCTCCCAGCAGCAACAATTTCTACTTTTAGAAATATGAAAGTTTGACGATTTGAGTCCACCACTAAAAATTCCATCTTTAAATATGTTCTTACATTAGCATTCATTGGACTCATAGATCTTAACTTGTAAGATTTCACTTTTCATAACTCCAACAAGCTTTAACTCATTCATAAATTTCCCCCCTTTTTACTGTGTCTAATTATGCTGGCTTACATAATGCTCTAGTTGTATCAAAGTTTCATGCCATTTTGGTTCCCTTGTAGATTTTGAAGCAAACCATATGTATTGTGAGGCAAATGGCTATGCAAAATTGGACGGCATTTTATCTAGTGAAACATTCTAGTGAGATCATTTGGGAGAATTTGTCTCTGGTTCCTATGTTGCTCTAAGATATTTTACTCATAGATTTTTTTTCCAAATGTATCTACACAAGGATGGTGTAAACTGTCACTTCATCAAAAAAAAATGTATCAATTTTATCTTGCTTTGTGATTAAGAATGAGATAAGGCAAAGTATCAAATAATCTTAACCAAGATAGAGAATTTGAAAAAAATATATGAATTATTTAAAATCTTCCTCAATATTTTAGAATCCTACAAGCACTAATGTTGAAACTTATTAATACAAATATTTGTTTAAAAGGTTAAAAAGATTGTTTTGATAGTAAATATGGATTTGCATAAAAGATCCATTTAATTCTCAGTTTCGCAAGAGTGGATCAAATTAATTAGCTTTGTTAAATGATACACATTTTTTAGGAGCTTGTGAACAATTTTATCATGCATATAAGTACAAGATAAATGATAGTTTAAACAAATGCATTTCAAATGCTCAAATATATCTATCTGATGTTCAGTAAATATGTTTGAGACTTTTAGTCGTGTACTACCATTCTCATATACAAGCCTCAAAGTAAAGTTGTCCCAAAATCCTAAATTATATGTGTTGTGGATCTCCACCTTGGCTTTGGTTAATTGTATCGTCGATACCAATCGAAGACACATAAGATCAGACTGTTGGAATTTCTATATTGGGGCTTGCATGTATGTTTTAAAATTTTTTTTTCTAAATATGACAGCAGAATAAAAGATTAAATTTTTTTTAATCTATATCATGCATGTATAAAACATAAACCATAAGGATCTAGTTCATATGCTGAAATCGAACATAAGCTGAAATTGATCATGTGATCGAATCACATACTTGTTTTGCAATTTCTTTCTTCAAATATGGATCTGAAAAAGAAGAGGCTCTCTCTTAGCGATGCAAGTACCCCACCTCTGTGAGTATTCACTCAGAATCAGTCTAGAACAGTCCTCTTAAAATTAATTTTTTTTTTTTTTAAAAATCAACCTACGAATTTGAATGAAGTCTAGATCGCAATCAACTCTTTGATCCTTTATTTGATCTTTTTTCTTCTCTTCTTCTCTTGCTTTTCTTCCTCAAATTATGGAGCAATCAGAGACTACAAAGTAGCAAATAAAAGGGATTCCCAACAGCCCTTGGGTGTGGAAGAAAGAGGATGCCCAAGCTTGGGGCATTGATGCTTCAAGGGAGAAGAGAGGGAGAGGAGAAGAGAGGGGCGTGGGGCTCTTTTAAGGGGGTGTGGGGCTATTGGTTGAAGTATCTTGAGACCATAGAGGAGGCTCCTTTAAATAGGCATAAGGTTTGAATCCTATTCAAAATCAGCACTTAATACAAGTCCTACTTGCATTATGTTTTCTTATTCCTTTGGTTATGACTTCCTTTAAGAAATCAATTAGACACCAACTATTGAAGCCCTTGCACCCACAAAATCACACCCCACTTTGCACTCATGGCATGCCCCATAATGGTTCCATTGCCCTCTAATAGATGGGCACGTCCAACTTGATCAAATCAAGTGGCATCCAAAGAAAACTATCAAGAAAAATAATTAAGGACTTGCACCCTTAATTCATTTGATCCAAAACCTTAAGCACCCAATAATTGAAGCTCAATGAATTTAATTTATTTAGATTATTAACAGATAATTAAGTTTGAATTAATCTTATCAAATAAGAAATTCAAATGTAAAGAGAAAATTGGGTTCAACGATGTGCTAGCAAGGTTATCCTGAACCCAATAGGATTTCTCTAAATCCAATTGAGATTTCATAAGCCCAATTACTTATTCTAGGTCTAATCTCTTTGTTGTGTGACTCCATAGATTCAATTCAATCTGATAGTGAGACATACAATGATCTCTATCATTGTGTCATTAAAACTCTTTTCAATGGGTCGAAATAATTTTACTCTAACTCATCAAGGATTGTCGATCCTGAGCAATCCTAGTGAGCTCTCACAATCCATCAGTGATAGTTAATAGTATGTAGTGACAACCCAGTAGAACCAAAAATGAACCTCAAGGTATGGTTAACGTATGATTCAGTTCCTCTATTGTGAGTCTCTATTAGATAGCAGATCATGGATAAATCGTCAAACCTCATCATCAGTCATATGATAGATTCAATCAGCTCAAATCCAATTATGATCCTTATAAAAATTCTTTTTCATCAATCACACTGCTGTGACCACAGACTCTTGAACTTAGCTTCTCAAATTTCATAGAACTACTCCTTTCTATTAAGGTTGATAGATCCTATCTTGATGCGTACTCTACTCCTACAGTGGACTAACTATCACCAACATCCACTACAAGAGCTTATTGAGATCATGTTTATATGTTAGTCAAATTTCAGCAGCCTCACTGCAAATAGTCATACCATCATAGGTCAAAGGATCATTCACACAACTATAGGATCGAGATAATCACTGATGATCGAGTAAAAATCTAAGTGATCTCTCATATGGTCATGTTCAGTACTAGTTGTTCTCTAACAACTACCCACACTCGTCGCTCCGTGTCTCTACACTGTAGATCAGAGACTTATCTACTCCAAAAAAAGCGATCTGTACGTTGGTCTATCTAGATCGATCACATCCTCATGATGATACTATGATCGAGAGTATTTAGGAATTAAATATATATCTCTAATTCTTAATATTTTAAGAACATGCATCAAAATGTTAATTGCATGGATGATTCAAGGACACATCACACTTGAATAAAAAATGAACTTGCTCTTTTATTGATCAAATCAATGTATTAAGTATAAAATTGTATCCTAGCTTTATTACAATGTGTCAGCCATATTAGCTTCTAAGACATACATCTAACAATCTTCCACTTGGACTAAAGCTAACTGGCCACTAATCTAAGTCCCATCCTCTCAAGGTGGACTTATATTTTTGGCTAACTCAATTATTTTGTCAGTGGATCTACCACGTTGTCCATGGAGTCTACTTTTCATACCTTGACATGTTTCTCTTTGAGGTAGTCGCATATGATATGATACTGTCACTCGATGTGCTTTGATTTTTAATGAGACCTCAGCTCTTCAGCAAGTGCTATAGCTCCATTGTTGTTGCAGTAAAGTGGTATGGCATCTGATGTCATAACCTTAAGTTCTGCAATAAATTTTTTGTACCAGAAGCCTTAATTTGCAGCATCCGAAGTAGCGATATATTCAACCTTTGTGGTCGAATCTGCTATGATAGATTGCTTAGAACTCTTTCAGTTGACTGCACCATCATTGCATATAAACACATATCCTGATGTAGACTTTCTATCATCAGGATCAGACATGAAGTCTGAATCAGTATACCCCTCGACTCGCAACTCAGAACCTCCTCCAAAGATCAAGAATAAATTTTAATTCTTCTCAAATACTTAAGAATGTTCTTCATAGCTATCCAGTGCTCCTCACCTGAATTTGATTGATACCTGCTTATAACACTCACAGCAAGGACAATATCAGGTCGAGTACATAGCATGTCATACATAAGACTTCTTATGGTTGAGGCATAAGAAATCCTACTCATGCACTGAACTTCTTCAGATGTGGTTGGACACATCGTCTTGGAAAGATTAATGCCATGCTTAAAAGGTAAAAATTCTCTTTTAGAGTTTTTCATGCTGAACCTTTTCAGCACTTTCTCTATGTACAGCTTTTGTGATAGGCCTAGCATCTTTTTAGATCTATTTCTATAGATTTTTATTTCAAGAATATAGGATGCTTCTCCTAGATCTTTCATAGAGAATTCTTTGGACAACTATCTTTTGACCATAGTCAATATGAAAATATCGATCTCAATGAGGAGAATATCATCTACGTACAATACGAGGAACGTTATTGTATTCCCATTGATCCTTTTGTATACACAAGGTTCTTCTTCATTCTTGATAAAATCAAATGATTTGATCACATCATCAAAACGATGATTCCAACTCTGAGAAGCTTGCTTTAATCCGTATATGGACCTTTGTAGCTTGCAGACTCTGTGATCACTATCACCAGATGTGAAACTCAAAGGTTGTTCCATATAGATATCTTCCTTAAAATACCCATTCAGGAAAGCAGTTTTTATATCCATCTGTTAGATTTTATAATCATAATAAGCTGCAATAGCAAGCAGAGTGTGGATAGATTTCAACATGGCTACGGATGAAAAGGTTTCTTGATAGTCAATGCCCTTGCACTGACTATAATCTTTTGCCATAAGCCTAGCTTTATAGGTCTCTACCTTACCATCGGCATCAATTTTTCTTTTGTAGATCCATTTACACCCAATGGATACTACATCCTCAAGTAGATCCACTAAGGTCCATACTTGGTTCGAATGCATCGAGTCAATTTCTAACTTCATTGCATCTAATCATTTCTCAAAATTGATGTCAGACATCATCTTGTCAAAGGTATTAAGATCATCACCATGATGTTTATCTCCCATAAAGAATATTTTTTTTACTTCCTCCATAAGCATACCCATGTACCTTTCAGGAGATCGAGAGACCCTGCTAGATCTAAGAGGTGGTAGAGGAACGTCAACTACTGGCTCATGAATAATGGGTTCCTGAGGATCTATAGCTCTTTGCTCTTCAGAGACCTTTTCGAGCTCAACTAACCTCCCACTGCCACCATCCTGGATAAATTATTTTTCTAAGAATATGGTGTTCCGACTCATAATCACATTATGATCTTATGAAAAATAGAAGTAGTATCTTATTGATTCTTTTGGATACCCTATGAAAAGAGCTATTACAGATCTATCCTCTAATTTATCAGTCATCTATCTCTTGACATAGGTCAGACATCTCCAAGTCTTAAGATAATTTAGACTCGACTTCTTATCGTACCATACTCATATGGTGTGGTAGGAATGAATTTTGATGAAATCCTATTCAACAAGTGAATAGCAGTTAATAAGACATATCTTCAAAGATATAAGGGTAGATTAGTGAAGCTCAAAATGGACCTGACCATATCTAATAGGATTCTATTTCTCCTTTCGGATACTCCGTTGAGCTGAGATATTCCAGGAGAAGTCCATTGAGAGACTATACTATTGTCTTTGAGATATTCTAAAAATTTTTGACTAAGATATTCACCTCCTCGATCAGATCGAAGAACCTTATTGGATTTTCCTATTTATTTTTCTACTTCATTTCTAAATTCTTTGAACTTTTCAAAGGCTTCAGACTTGTGTTTTATCAGATACACATATCCATGCCTAGACAGATCATCGATGAAGGTAATGAAGTAGCTGTAACCACCCCTGACCTGCACATCAAATGATCCACACACATCGGTGTGTACCAGAATAAGTAACTCAGTGGCTCTTTTTTTATATCCTACAAAGTAAAACTTGACCATTTTTCTTCGAAGGCAAGATCCACAAGCTGGATATGACTCTGGATGAAGAGAGTCAAGAATCCCATCTTTTTTTAATTTATTTATCCTATCCTCTCCAATATGGCCCAGTCTATGATGCCATAAGTACTTCTAGTTAATTTCATCTCTGGATCTCTTTTGACCTACGGCACTTACTATTTGCTCATTCAAATTTACATTCACATCAACATGCAAGTGATATAAATTATCAATTAAAAGATCTTATGCAATCAATTTATTTCATAAATAAATAAAATAAAAATTTTTATTGAAATTAAATTAAAAACCTTCTTGTGCTAGCATAGACACGAAAGTCAAATTCTGACTAACTATAAGAATAAAATAATAGTCTTTTAAATTTAATCTAAATCTTAATGATAATCGAAGAGGATAAGTGCTAACGACTTCTGCAGTAACTTTTACTCTATTGCTGACTTGAAGGATCATGTCATCTTCCCTCAATCTCCTACTTTCTATTAGATCCTACATTGAGGTGCATATATGAGCACTCGAATCAGAGTCTAATACCTAACTAGAAGTAGAAGAAACTATAAGGTTAGATTCAATTACGAGCATAACTTCTGAAGGTTTATCATCTTTTTTAGTTTTTAGGCTCTCCAAGTAAAGTGGACAGTGTTGGAGAATGCAGGCGATTTCATGCATGTATTTCGAAATTTTTTTGAAAAATTATAGTAGAAGACCATTAGATTAATCAAATTAATCTAACATGTATATGATCTAATCATCAAATCAATCTGCTCTAGGATCTATGATATGTTATGTTGCATATAAAATCTGAAATAATCTGAAGATAAAATCAGCATGCATGCATGTGAGCAGTAGATCACATCTACTTCTAATCTGAGTTCAAAACTCCATACCTGATCATGGATTGATGATCTCCACTACTGAGAAACATGGTGAAAAGGATCCTTGCTGGTTGCTCACAGCTGCACATGCGTCCGACCTCTACAAAAAATCCACTCGAAGCCTCGATCTGATCGATCTTCTCTGGAGTGCTAGCTCACGTGAAGACCTTCTTCTTGACTGATCTAGATCCTTTCTTCAAATCTTTAAAATCTTTTCAAAGATTAAAGATAGACTTTTGGAGGAGATGAAGAGGTAGAAGAAAGATAAAGAATAAAATATTTTTTTTCTATTTTATTCTCTCTTCCTAAACCCTTAGAACCAAAAATCTGAAATTCAGATTTTTGTGCACACCCCAAGAGAAAGGACCCTCCTCTTTATTTTTCACATCATGAACCATGCCCAAACTTCTACCACATAAAAAACTTTCTTCTGGTATCTTACACACTCAAAAGAAACTACAAAAGTCCCTTTTATAGGCATGTAAGGTGGTGGGGTGAAGAGTCCTAGTGTTCTTGGACTCTTATAGGATTCTGCCTTCCTACACAATTCTACATCCCAAAACATACTAAAAAAATATGACACACCCCTCTCCATATTTTTTAATAGTAAATTAGAGTTTCCCAACTAATCTTCCATAAAAAATCTCATTAAAATATTATACATATAAGGAGAAAGAAATTTATTGGCATGGAGAGATTGATCTAGATGAGAATAGATTCTCCTAATAAGGAATATTTTGAAATTTAATTTTAGAACCTTTTTTTATCAAAACCAAATCAAATTTGGATGTGAGATATAAAAGGGAAAGGACTCTTTGGTGTTAAAAAATTTCATATAAAATAATTTTGTGCATAGAGATATATGGCATGCAAACTAGGTTGGAGTAGGGAGAAGAGTCCTATTCCAATAAGGACTCTAAGTTCCTTATTTGAATCCAAATCAAATCACATCTGATTTAGCCAAAATAAAATATATAAAATTTAATCTAATAAGGTTCATAAATATTTAATCAAATTTTAATCAAATTAAAAATTGATGGAATCAAATTCCTGATCAAATCAGGATAATTCTTCCTTAACGATTAGGTCATCTCATAACCTAATCAGATCAAACCTAATTGAATCTAATTCAATTAGATTTTATTTAATCCTCTTTGCTCAATCAAATTGAGCTAATAAGTAATTTAATTATTAATTAATCTTTTATTAATTTACTAATATTTTATGAATTAATTTATTATAATTTTTGCATAAGGTTAACCATCAATCGAATTGACGATTAAGCCCTTGAATGATTCTCAATTGTTGATCAGTCACATGATCAGTCAAAAAATTTTTTTGAGTGTAACCCCATAGGTTCGAACCTAAGTTGGTAGTATAAAAATATCTTTCTGAATCAATCGATGTAACTATCTAGCAATAGTGACCCAACATTCGGATAAATCGAATGAAGGCGAAGCAACAATCAAGAACCTAATGACGTATGGTTACCATATAATTCATCCCTTTGACCCTAATGCTTGAGGACGATCAAAGATTTAACTGTCAATCCTAGATAAGTCATCCATATTATATTTCAATCTGTTTCAAATCCATCACATGGATTATCCAAGTCCAGATTTTGCTAAATTGAAATACACTGATGCATATCTCCTACTAATTCAGAGGGGTCAATCTCATCTTGACTCACGTACCGACTTGATAAGTACTTAACTGCACCAAAAAACCTTCCATCACTGAATTAGAAACTCAGTTAGTCTGACATCAAAGTACAGTGAGTTGCTTGTAAGTCACCATGGTGATCTCAGGACAGAAGAATACTTATACCCATACCCTTCGCGAGCTACCCTTGACAGCAGAGTGCTCCGCAGTTGGTCACGTTCAGTAAAGATGTACTCCTACATCTTACCTGCATCCTATACCAGTATCTCCATACCATTTGGTTATGAGGATAACTAATACATATGGCATACAATGACCTACACTTGATATTGCTATTGTCCTAATAATAGCATATCATTTGGTCGCGAACCAGTTTAAGGACAAAGCAATAAATCCTCCTTTATTGATCAAAGTAGTCTTAAAGACTTCATCACAACATAGGAGTTCGTTAGAAAATATAATCTTGTGATAAAAAATATCAAATAACTTTTATTATTTATCAATTTATATACATTTATAGTTAGCACAATCGTCACACGATTGGCTTTAGGACAATTTTTCAACAACTCCCACTTGGACTAAAGCCAATCAGTATAATATCATATACCCATCTTCGATTTATCATCTTAGAACTCCTAGATACTGAGGCTTTAGTAAATGGTTTGGTCATGTTCTCCTTTCCATCGATCTTCTAAAGATTGATGTCACCTTAATAGATTTTTCGAATAAAGTGGTAGTGATGCAAAATGCCTGATAAGCTAATGGGACTTCGGCTCCTTGGCATGAGCTATGGCTCCAATGCTGTACAATACAGCAGGATCATCATCGAAGGATGCCACTCCTAACTTGCCAGTAAATCTGTATAATCACATAGCTTCTTTGTAAGCATCGAATGTTGCAATGCATTTTACCTCGCAATTTGAATTTTGCTATATTGCTTTGCTTGGAATCTTTCCAGCAGATTGCTTTATTATTTAGAATAAAGATGTATTCTGATACGTTCTTGCTATTATTATGTCCAACTGAAAACTAAAGTCATACTCCACAAGTTTTAAATCAGATTCTCCATAACTGAATCATCGATCCTTAATATTTCTCAAATACTTAAAGATGTCTTATCAGTGATTCTAATCTAGATTTTGCAAGTATCCACTCACTATCCTAGTGAGTATACCATATCCGATCTCATACATGGTGTACATGATAGAATAAATTCTACTCATAAACACTCTATGTACGTTGAACTGGAAAAATCCAAGCAGTCTCTTAGATCTATCTCTATAGATCTCTAGAATGAGAGATGCTTTTCTCAAATCTTTTATAGAGAACAATAATAACAGCGAAATCTTTATTTTCTATAATATAAGAAATGTCATTCCCGATTAAGAAAATTTTATTCATATACAAAATAAGAAATATACTCATAGAACTATTAACCCATTTGTATTTGCAGGTTCTTCTTCATTCTCAATGAAGTCATACATTTTGATCACTTATCAAAATGCACGTTCCAACTCCAAAATATTTAGTATTGCCATAAGAGAAAATATCTTATTATGGTCAATACTATAATGTTGACAATATTCTTAGACAACCAAACAAGCTTTGTAGGTCTCCACCTTCTCGTCTGCACTACTCTGATCCTATTGAAGATTCACTTACACTCTATGGGCTTTACCCTTCGAGTGAATCAATGAATGTCCATACACCGTTGATTTTTATAGACTTCATTTCAGACTCTATGGCTCCAAGCTATTAATCAGAGTCGGACCTTTGCATGGCATCCATATAGGTGATCAGATCCTTGTTGTTCTTATTGAGTTCAATAAGTTCACGTCACCGACCTAGATACTAAAGTATCTATCCGACAAATGCGATACTCTACTGAATCTCCTTAATGGTGCCCCTACAATAGTTTCGAGTTTGATCTGATCAAATTTAGTTTTATGGGTTCACTAGAATATGTCGGTTCTTCTACCTGTCAAACTTCATAAGTTTCACATTAAAGATATCAGTACCTTCACCAAGGTGCTCCTTTTCTGAAAGAAATATCGAATATCTTTTGTTCTTTAGCAAGGTACATGACAACAAAATAGGTTATTAGTGACGAAAAGTTTTCATCACTAATAATCAATTTTTATCGATAATAATTATTAGTGATAAAATTTTTATCGCTAATTATTCATCATAAATAATCACATTATTGATAATATTTTATGATAAAAAAATATTTCATCGCTAATAAACAGTATTTGTGATGAATAATTTTCATCGTTAAACTATTTTTGTTAAAAAATTTGAATCATAAAAAAAAGTATTTGCGATGAATTATAATGTCACTAAAAATAAAATATTAATAGCGATGAAGATTTTTTCATCACTATTAATTTAATTAAAATATTTTTTGAAATAAAATATTTAAAATTTTTAATGATGAAATATTTTTATCGTAAAAAATATTTTTTACAATAAAAATTTTTCATCGCTATTAATTTAATAAAAAGCTTTTAAAAAATAAAATTAAATAATATTAGTGACAAAAATCTTACATCATCAATAAGATAATTTTTGATGAAAATTTACGTCGCTAATAATTATTCGTGATGAATAAATTTTCATCGCTATTAATTATATTTAAAATTTTAATAATTTTATATTTGTTAAAAAATTAAATTATCATACTAAAATATTTTTGATGACCAATATTTTGTCAAAAATAATTCCATCACTAATAATTTAATCATATCTTTTTAAAAAATAATATATGAATATTTTTTTTAATTTATATCTATAATATTTTTTATAAATAAAAAAAATTTAAATAAAAAATTTATAAAATAAATAGAAAAATAAATTTTATTATTTTATTATATTAAATTAAAATTACAAGAGATTTAAAATAAAAATAAAAAAATACATGAAGAAGCCATCAAATGTCAGCATCTGGAGAACGAGCTAGGGAAGGGAAGTGCTCGAAAAAACTCAGACCGACCTGCTGCTGCCTCATTAGCTGTATCGTCTGCTCCATCTGTACCATCTGCTCCATCATCTGGATTTGGAGCTACTGATACTTGTCGACGCATGTAGTCAAGTTCTGAGCTCGCTGCTCAGCCTGTCCTAGATGAGCATGATGATGAGGGAGCAGTGATCCCTTACCTTAGACCCCTAACATAACAGGGTCTCGTTCCAAGTACCTGATCACAGATCTCATCATCTGTGGGTGCGATCGAGCCCTCAGAGGTAGGCTGGGATCTCATGTCTGTTATACAGTCCTAAAAATTAAAGTTATAGCTATTTTAATTTTATAATAAAAATCAGACTGTGAATGAAAAAATAATTGAAAAAACTTACAAAGAGCTCCTGGCTCCCCATCATCCACTCCCCTGACCGTCACTGGTGGGTCCGCTGGTAGATATCAATCCTACTAGGAAGCTCGCCACTCTCAGCATCTCTCTACAATTTGAGAATTAATTAAAACATCTTTAAATAGCTACAAAATTATATGCTAATTAAAAATTTAAAATTACCTACCATGTGCTCCATATGACAAGTGAACGACTTCGAACCCCCATAATATGGTACGGTCAGTCTCGCTCGATTCGCAGCATTCTGGGCACATCTTCTCTGTACAGTTACCAATCAAATTAGTAGATAATAAATTTAATTTAAGAATAAATAATTCAATCATTAAACTCTAAAAAAAAAGAAGTTTGGATGTGTAACCTGATAGGCCGGATCCTCGTAATGCCGGCATATGACAATCCAGTCATCTATAGTGATGCTGTCATAGGACTGCTGCCACACTGCCTCCTCCCCATGATCCTGCACTACATGGTACCAATGCTGATGCATGTGATGGTGATAATCCCTGAAATGCAATAATAAATGAGTGTCCATAGCTCACCTCTTACGATCCTCCTCAAAATCAATGATGTCGAATACTCCCTGTCAATAATAAATATTAGAAGAATACTATGCAAAAAAGATGGATTTATAATTTATCAAAAAAGAATAACTTCGTATTGAAATTTTTTCATCAAAAATTTCAATAGAATTTTCTCTAAAATAAAAATATATTTTATATTAATAATTTCAGCAACATACAAAATAATTAAATTATAACAAGTAACAGCAATGTGCATTATATTAGTGAAAAATAATTAGTCAAATAATTAAATAATTTTAATAATAATATTAAAAAATAATATATAATAATTATAATTAATTAAATAATCAATCAAATAATTTCAGTCCGGCCTGGCCCAGCCCGACCCGACCCCAGAACCAACCCAGCCCGAACCTTACCCGACCCCAGAACCAACCCAGCCCGAACCTTACCCGACCCGACCTGTCCCATCCGACCTGACCCCACCCGACCCGCCCCACCCCGACTCAGCCCGAACCTGACCCGACCCGGCCTACCTCGGCCCATCCCCACCCAACCTGCCGGACCGCCCCGACCCCATCCCCGAAGGCCCCAACCCGATCCAGAACCATCCCGGCCCGACCTGCCCCACCCCGGCCTGACCCACCCCAGCCCGACCCCACCAACTCGGCCCGACCCAACCCAACCCGAAAATGACTAGGCCCGGCCCAGACCATCCCGACCCGGCCTGGCCCGTCTCGACCTGGCCCGACCCATCCCGACCCTGCCCGACAGGCCCCCGACCCCGGCCCGCCGGCCTCGGACTACCATCCTTATCCCCGGTAGGCCCTGCAGGCCCCCATCCCCATCCCCGGCACCAGACCGGCCATCCCCGGCCCCAGCTCGCCGGACCTGGCCCGCAGGCTCCGCGGTCGAGATGCCCACCGTCCCTGGCCCCAACCCGCCATCCCCATCCCCGGCCCCGACCTGCCATCCCCATCCCAGGCCCTGGCCTGTAGGCCCCGTGGCCCCAGCCCACCATCCCCGACCCGAACCCCCTGCCCAAAAAAAATAATAATAATAACCAAACTCACCTCGACAGCGGCCCGAGAACGAACGGTGATGGCTACGGCTCTAGGGACGGCGATGGCGATGGTGGCCGGCGAGAGGGAGAGATGCAGACGTAGGGGGAGTGCGAGAGAAGCTGCCAGATCGGAGTGAGGGGGGCCACTCGATAGAAAATGGATTTCAGATGGGATGTGACGGGATGCGTGGTATTAGCGATGAAATTTTTTGTCACTAATAATAAATTTTTGTTGTTAATAATTTAAACAAAAAATAAATTTATGATGAAACAAAATTTTTTTATCGCTAATAAAATTATTAGCGATGCAGAAAGTTTTCATCGCTAATAGTTCCTGTCAAAAAAAATTCTCGCTAAAAAAATTTTTCCCTCAAAAATATTATTTACGATGAAAAAATTATCGATTTTTAATGACAAAAATTTTTGTTGCTAATAGTTCCCACCAAAATTTTTTTGATAAAAAAGTTATTTACAATGATAATTTTTGTCATTAAATACTTATTAATGATGAAAATTGTATTCCATCGCTAATAATTAGTAAAAAAATATTTTTTATTTTTTTAAAAAAATTATGTTAAATTTTTTATTTTTAAAAAAAATTAACATAAATTATTAATATCCACCTAGACCAAAGAAATAAAGTTCTAATTTGGTTTCAAAATTTTTAAAATTTTGAAAATTTAGAAATAAAGAAATGAAGTTCTAATTTAAAAGTCTTTTTCAAGGAGAATGGTGAGGCCGACTTGAAATGGGCCAGGAGTACAACAAATGATGTGCCTCTTAATTACATGCTTGGTTGATAGAAGCAGGCTGTCTAGCTCACCTTGTCCTCTTCTCAATCTCAGTAGCTCAAAATTATACTCCTAAAGAATTTATTTTTTGGTAACTAAGATCGACTAATTATATATTATGATACATAAATGGTGCTCTCCAAGAGACACCTCCTCTTGGTGCTGAAGTTCTAAGTTTGATCATGGAGTATGACCACTTTATCTCAAATAAATAAATAAATAGATATAATATTAATTTTTGGGATCAAAAATATGATTTATTGCTCATAATTTTTATTCGAAGCTTTATAATCTTAATTTTCAATAGCCATTATATTTTTAGATGATTAATGATATTTTATTTTTAATTAATTCTTGTCATCATTATAAATTTAAGTTGTTGGTACAAATAGTACAATAACAATATCACCATCAAGGTTTAAATTATGGGCCTTCCTTGGGTGGGGAGATGCTAAGCAAATGTACTAAAATTGATTAACAATAAGATTTTATATATACTTATTAGACCTCATAAATAATGGTAAAATCATGTTAATATGTATCATACATGAGAGATAATAATTTGAATTCATCTATCAGTTAGACAATAGATGGAAAGTAAATATACGGATGACAAAATAAGGAGAGGAACAAAACCCTCCCTATTGTTCATTTGTTGTCCATTTTATGCAATTCAATTCGAGAGTTTCAACCAACTTATGCACTCTTTGTCTACCTTATCACTATTGGCTTTATTAGTGGTACCTTGAAAACTATGGTTGTCATTCCAAACTAACATGGAGCCCGGTATGATCTTCTCTACTCTGATAAATCATATAGGTCTTTTATGATGTTGATGTTAGTGTAACAATAATTTACTAACTTAAGTCTGACAAAGAAGGATAATATCCAATATTTTTGCTTTTTACATGTATATGCTATCTGACAATATCATGGCATCAATTAGAAAAGTAAGCTATTAAATTTTCAAAATTTTTAAACTATTAGCGACGAAAATTTTCATCATTAAAAAGGCTTTTAGCGATAGAATATTCTTTTTCCATCACTAATAGTCTAATTTTTGAAATTTTATTTTTTTTATTTTTTAAATATTAGTGATGAAAGATATACGTCATAAATAACCAATGATTTTGCAACGATAATTTGATTTATCATCAAAAATAGTTGATTATTTATGATGAATATTTTTTATCACTAATTATTTTTTATTTTTAAATTTTTAAAACATGATTATTTATGATAAAAATAATTTTTTATCATAAATAATTAAGTATTTACAACATAAATTTTTCATCAACAATAATCTGTAGTTTATAAATTTTTAAAATTTTTTAATATTTTTCATATATTAGCGATAAATTTTTTTTGTCATAAATAGGTGAGTATTGGCAATAAAAAATAATTTTTCATCATAAATAATCATATTTTTATGACATAATATTTTAGTCGCTAATAATCTACGGCTTTTGAATTTTTAATATGTTTAAATTTTTTCATGTATTAGAGATGAAAAATTTTTATCATAAATAATTTGCTAGCTATGATAAAAATATTTTTTTCATCATCAATACTCTTATATTTGTGATGGAATATCTTTGTTGTAAATAATCTATAATTTTTAAGTTTTTAAAATTTTTTATTTTCCTTCAAATATTAGTGATGAAAAGATTCATCATAAATAATTAATATTTATGATAGAAAATAAATTTTTATCATAAATACTAAGATTATTTATGATAAAAATATTTTTATTGTGAATATTTGAAAATATTAAATTAAAATAAATATTTTATTATTTATGATGATTATTTTCATCATAAATAACTGATATTTATGATGATATTTTTTTTCATCGTAAAGACTAAGATTATTTACAATAAAAATATTTTCATCATGAATATTTAAAAATATTAAATTAAAAATAAATATTTTATTATTTATGATGATTATTTTTATTGTAAATAATTGGTATTTATGATGAAATTTTTTTTCATCATAAATATGGAGTTATTTGTGATGAAAAATTATTTACATCATAAATATTTAATTATTAGCAATGAAAATTATTTTTCATTGTTAATATACTTATTTACGCTGAAAATATTTCTGTTACAAAAAAATTCATCGCAAAAACTCATTTTTTTTGTAGTGGTAGAAGTTATATCCCCTAGATTCTCTGGGATTATCCTGTAGAATAATATTTATAGGACTGAAATTTAAGCTAATCAGTCTATAAATGCTTGACATAAAAGAAACACTCTCAAATCCCAAAGTAAGAAAGTATCAGCTTATGCCTAGTCCATATCTCATATGGAGTCTTTGTGACTGATTAATTCAGAATCCAGTTAAGAATATAACAAGCAGTCTTAAGAGCATAACCTTAAAAAAAGACTGACAGACTTTTAAATTCATCATAGATCGAACTATATCTAACAAAGTAGATTCCAATAAGAGAGAATCCTTATTCTCTTCTAAATATGTCAAAAACTTAGCAAAAAGGCATTCTCCTCTTTGGTCTGACCAAAGAGTTTCAATGCTCTTCCCAATTTATTTTTCTACCTTATTATGGAATTATTTAAATATTTTAAATAATTTAAATTTATGACAAACATGTCCGTAGATCCAATACATCAGTATATATCAGATTCAGAATATCATTAGCTCGTTCACCTTTTCTAGCAAAAGATGCTTCGTCATCTTACTAAAGAGATAGGATTAATAGATTGACAATAATTCACAATCATTGACTTCAAGAATTATCTCCTGTTGATCTTATTCTTGTTTAATGATCGAGCTTAAATTGTTAAAGATAGATACCTGTGACATTATCTATTTTAGAGAGTTTGTTTGATTGTGTACAATACACTAACAGGCTGTGATTATTCATAAATATCATTTCTTAGTTGTCCATATGATTTTGATATTATTCATAATGATATCATAAAAATCATTAGATAATAGTGATAATCACTAAAATGATATTATTACAATTGAAAATAGGCTTTATGATTCTTAAAATCAAGATGAAAACATAACTTCCAACTCCAATGTTCAGGAAGCTCTTGCTGTTTCCAATCTTTCTACTATTCTGAAGTCATTACAATAATTTGCCTAGACTTCTGATATCCAATACCCAAGTAGTAGTGTCACAGATAGAGAAATCATAAGGTATTATCATATAAGTACCTTATCCAACAATCCTTTGCTGATTTTTCTTCCTTAGCCTATTCGAATCAAGAGACTCTACCAGACCAGATTAACTTTAGACTCTTTTGTCAGTTCGGACTTATTAGCCCAAGCACGACTCTTTTGCACCTTTTTTTTTTTTTCTTAAAGAATTATTGTCATACTGAAGACACATCTTTAGAGATACAAAAGAACTCCTTCAACATTTGAAGAATTTTTTTTCATTGAGCATCAATGAATTTACAACTAAATTCATGTTCTTTACTGCTTCTCAAAAATCCCACATAGTAATACGATCATTAGGCCACTTCTGAGAAGTGCCTTTGATCGCATCATATGTTTTGGATGTGGAAACTTTAGGTGCTGGATCCATAATCACATATAAGATTCAGTCGTACTCTAGAACTATTTGCAACTTCTGATACCATCTATCGAAGTTGGGTCCTATAAGTCATTGTCAAACAGTGAATAAAGCAATATACATCTAGCCATAACTGAAAGAAAATACAAGACCTCTATGTTTATGAATTGATTAAGCCGAAAGACTTGGACTTTAGTCTAAAGGTTCTTCCACTATTTTATTCAAATTGGGAGCCTCTACCTCTAATCTGAGGAATTACTCTAATTCTTTAGTGGGTACTCGAATCTACACAGACTGCACTCGAGTCCAACTTTGGCCAGCTCACCCATGTACATGTATGGGTAGGTTCTTAATCAATTATTTCATCAAATAATTTTTAGTAATTGATTTAGCCCCAGATAATTTTTCAGTTGACTTTGATCTTCTCTACAAGTCCTGGTTAGGTCCAACCATTAACATGATTATACTTACGAATCCAACTACCACATAATCAAATCCAACTTTGGTCGGCTAACCTGACCACTTGATAAAGAGACTCGACTAAGTCATCATATTATTGAATGATAATTTCAATAGCAGATGAACACCAAGCCTTTGGGCCTTCAATGATCATCATACTAATGGATCCATTATCATCCAACTTAATGAGAGGCTATGATCTAGTTATCCCCATAACTAGCTTATTTTAAGGACCTAATAATTTAAAAAATTTTAATCAATTTAGAGAAGAGATGAGAAGAGATCAACTAGTAAATCACAATCCTCCCACTGACTTCACCAAGTCATTGAATTAGATTAAGGTCATCTTAGTTGAACTGGCACCTAGATCAGTCACACTGATCAACCTTAATGACATGGATTAGCTCAAATCACTTAGCGATCTAATCAAGATATAATCCATCAAATTAGCCAAATAAGTGAGATCGATGGGAGGATCTGCTAAGCTTACCTTAGACACTATCGAAATGATCAGATAAGCCGCTCCTAATTAAAAACCACCGATCGAAATGTCGAACTTACCTTAGATAGTTAATTAGTTTCGATTTGACCAATCTAATGATTCGAGTTCAACCACTAAGCCATAATCAAGGTCCATTTGGTCTAATCAAAGACATAGACTTGACCATCTATAACTTTGTATTGGTTCTAGAAAAATTTTTATTTAATCTAATTCAATATTTGATTAGATTTAATCAATTTCTCTAGTTAGTCTATTAACTCTTTGATTCTAATCTTAGATTTATCCTAATTAAGAGGATCTAATTTAAGCTAAATCATGCCTCTATATTTTATACAAATGACATTAAATCTTTAATTCATAATTCTAGATCTAATCGATTCTATACTTAATTCTCAATTAAGTTCAGCATCAACATAGATTTAGGTTTAGGTTTGAAATAATTTCAATCTTTTTATTTTATAAATAATTTATAATAAATATTATATAAATATTTTTTATTCTAAAACTGGATCGACTCAATCAACATTGAGCTGGCTACATAAGGAGACTGGATCAACTCAGTCTAAAACTGGGTCGGCTCAGTAATTTTGTGAGCACGATTCAAGGAGTTTCTGAACTGAAGATTCTTTCATAACACTAAAATAAAATCAATCATAATACTTTTAGATCATATCTAAAACTTTTGTGATTTGAGATTTTATTTTATCATGATTAAAATAATTTTAATCATATAGATTAGATGTCTTACATTTCATACAATTTTGTATCACATACAACAAATCTAGGGTTTCAAGATCTAGGATTTTACAGAAAAGTAAGTTTTTCCTTTTGCATTCTTCTTCATAGGATCTAATCATATGGCACCTCTATACGTCATAAGAGCATCCCATCAAATGAGAAAAGAGGGCCTTTAAACCTTTCTTCCTCTTATGACCGGACGGCCTGGTGATTAACCCAATCTAAGTACTTGCTAATCGGATTATCTAATCTAATCACATATCATATATGCTTGAATTTAGATCTAATCTAAATTATATCAGATCTGATTATAATCTTAGATCACATCTAAATCAGATTATAAATATCACATGCATGATATAAAATCAGATTTTATCAATAATCAACACAAACTAGGACAATCTTTTCACTGTAAGGGATAAACCCTACAGTAGGACAACCTTATATCTATTTGTGTGATCAATCATTAATTAAATTTAGACCAAAATATCATATATTAGATCTAAATAAAATTAAATTTTAAATTTAATATGCACATAAATCATGTCATAATGAACCTAGGCTCTGATACCACTATTGAAGAACGCAGGTGATTTCATGCATGCATTTTGAAACTTTTTCAAAAAATTACAGCGAAAGACCATTAGATTAATCAAATTAATCTAACATGCATATGATCTAATCATCAAATCAACCTACTCTAGGATCTATGATATGTTATGTTGCATATAAAATCTAAAATAATCTAAAGATAAAATCAGCATGCATGCATGTGAACAGTAGATCACATCTACTTCTAATCTGAGTTCAAAACTCCATACCTGATCATGGGTTGATGATCTCCACTACTGAGAGGTATGGCAGAAAAGATCTTTGCTAGTTGTTTATAGCCACACTGCATCTGACCTCTACGAAAAATCCACTCAAAGCCCCGATCTAATCGGTCTTCTCGGGAGTGCTAGCTCGCATGAAGACTTCTTCTTGACTGATCTGGATCCTTTCTTCAAATCTTTAAAATTTTTTTAAAGATTAAAGATGGACTTCTAGAGAATATGAAGAGATAAAATAAAGATGAAGAAAAAAATAATTTTTTTCTATTTTATTCTCTCTTCCCAAATGCTTAGAACCAAAAATCTAAAATTCAGGCTTTTGTGCACACCCCAAGAGAAAGGACCCTCCTCTCTATTTTTCACATCATGAACCATGCCTAAACTTCCACCACATGAAGAACTCTCTTCTGGTATCTTACACACATAAAAGAAACCATAAAAGCCCCTTTTATAGGCATGTAAGGGGTTGGGGTGAAGAGTCCTAGTGATCCTGGATCCTTATAGGATTCTACCTCCCTTCACAGTTCTATATCCCAAAATATATCAAAAAAATAGAAAACACCCCTTTTCATATTTTTTAATGGTAAATAAGTTCTCTAACTAATCTTCCACAAAAAATTTTCTCAAAATGTCATACATATAAGGACAAAAAAATTTATTGACATGAAGAGGTTGATCTGGATGAGAACAGATTCTCCTGATAAGGAATATTTTAAAATCTAATTTTAGAACCTTTCTTTTATCAAAACTAAATTAAATTTGGATGTGAGATAGAGAAAGAAAATAACTCTTTTGTATAAAAAAAATTTATACAAAATAATTTTGTGCATGGAGATATATGGCATGCAAACTGGGTTGGCATGCAAACTCTATGAGATAGAGTTTTAGAAATCCAAAACTCTTTCAATTTTGCACCAAATTTATCCAAATTTTTTTTGGAATTTTCGTAGCTTTTAGGGTATACATTATGCACCCTTTTCTTATGATCTATGCACAAAAATATGGAGGAGGTGCTCAAGAGTTGGGCATCCCTTAACTTGCCATGTTTGGATAAGCCTTGACTAGGTGTTTGACCTAGACAAGGACTCTATCATATCTCTCTATATAAGATGATTTTCTTTATAAAATTTTAAGGGGAGATAGATATTTGAGAGACCTTTCTACCATCCAAAAATCAGAGAGAAATACCTTTGGGTCGTAGAGATATAAAATACGCAAGTTTGGGTGTCTAGAGAGAAAAATGTGAAGAAGAAGAGGGTCTTCTTCTAGGGTTTTTATTTTCATATCTTTCCTCCTTCCATCTTGAGTTTCCTGAGAGCGTCTCAGATCTGAAACTCCTCCTTCTACTTTCCATCTTTGGAAGAGTCCAAATCAAGAAGAAGGAGGCACCTGATCAACCATCAAAGAAGGATCAGCGCAGTACTAGCATACTGTGCTGATTTCCTGAAGCAGGACTTCTGATCGAGATTCGTGGGCTCGTGTGGATGAATCCTAGAGGCCGGATGCGTGTGCGGCTTGTAACATCATCCTCAAGCTCAGATCAACAAGGTTAGAACGTCTAACCTGCAAGGTAATAGATCTGATCTATTGTTTAATACATACATTAGATGTAGTATAGAAACATGTTGATATGATCAACATGTAGTTCATGCTATATTTATATATTTTAATTTCTGATTTAATGCTATGTAATAATCATGTAATAGGATCTTAGATCTAGAGATTTTCTGATCTTAAAAAATAAATTTTGATTTATTTTAGTCTTCCGCTGTATGATCTTGAAAAAGTTTCAAGATCTAACCCTCTTTTTCAAGATCTAACCCTGAAACCCTAGATCAGGTTCCTTCAATTGGTATCAGAGCCTAGGTTCTTTATTACATGATTATTTATACATGCTTAGATTATTTTTTAGATTAGATCTAATTTATAATCTGATTATTAAATCTAAAATTAAAATTTTAGATCAATCACAAACTGCAAGGTTGTCCTGCTGTAAGGTTTACCCCTTACAGTGCAAAGGTTGTCCTAGTTTGTGTAGATCTATCTTTAATCATAAATTTGTTAGATATGATCTAGATTAAATTTATGATTTATTAGATTTAAAAGATGTTTAAATCTGAAATAAAATCTCTTTGTTAATAATTTTTATGCAAAGAAATTATTTAAAGTTAAAATTGTTTCAATTACATGAACCTGTTTAGATTAGATTTAAAGTAGTTTCATGTTTATTTCACTTGCATCTTGATTATGAATCAAACATGCAATATGATTGGTAGAATTATATTGTAAAATTATTTTATAAATATGAAAATTATTTTTTTTGAAAAGCCAAACCCAACCCTCAGCCCAAAACTTAATTAAGAATTAAGAAGTTGTTTGATTAGGTTCTAGGATTGTGAATTGAAGAACCTAAGACACAAATCATAACACATTGGGTTAATGGGTTAGTGGGAATTAGGTCCATTAATTGGGTTAGACCTATGGTTAGATTAAAGATGGACTTAATTAGAGAATTGACTAAATCTAATCAATTGTTGTCTTAGATTAGGTCAAGGATTCTCTAGATCAATTACAATAGTTGTAGTTGGTCAAGTCCATGTCTTTAACGAGAACCAAATGGACTTGATTCTTGGCTAAGCGATCTAGCACGAACTGTTAGGTTGATCTAATCGAAACTAATTAAACCAGTTGGTGTCTAAGGTAAACCAGACCGGTGGTTTTTAATTGGGAGCCCGCTTACCTGGCCATTTCTGATGGTGTCTAAGGCAAGCTTTTGCAGACCCTCCCACTGATCGAACTTACCTGGCCTCTTGGTGAAATTATGTTTTGATTGGATCACTTGACTATTCGAGCTGACCCATGTCAGCTAGGTAAATCAGTGTGACTGATTTAGGTGCTCCTAGACCAGCCCTGGTCTCCCTTAAGCTGACTTGGTGAAGCCAGTGGGAGGATCATGATAAGCTGGTTCATCTGACCTCATCCTCTATATTATTTAAATCCTCTAAAATTATTAGGTCCTTAAAATGATAAAGTTATGGAGATAACTGAGTCATAGCCTCGCATTAAGGTGTTTGATAATGAGTCCACAAACTCAATAATCATTGCAGACCCAAAGGCCTGGTGCTTGTTGACTAATGGAATTATCACTCATCATATGACGACTTGGAAGTATCTCTCTAATGGTGGTTAGGTGAGCCAACCAAAGTTGGGCTTAATCATTCGTTGGTTAGATACACCAAGTATGATCATGTTAATGGTTGGACCTAACTGGATCCTTACAGTGGAGGCCAAAGCCTACTGATTAGGTTTCTGGGGCAAAATTAAAATTACTAGAAATTGTTTAGAGAAACAATTGGTTATGAACCTACCCTTAGATGTACATGGGTTGGCCAACCAAAGTTGGGCTTGTGTGCAGTCTAAGTGGATTCTAGTACCCGCTAAGGAATTAGGGTAATTCCTCGAATTGAAGGTAGAGGCTACCAATTCGAATAAAATAGTGGGAGAAACCTTTTGATTAAAGTTCAAATCTTTAGGTTTAATGAATCAATTACTAATTAGGTTATGGTTCTCCTTTGTGCAAATATGGTCACTTCCCTATCGCTCCGATCATTGTTGGACAATGATAAGTTGGTGGGACCCAACTTCGGTAGCTGGTACCGAAAGTTGAAGATAGTCCTGGAGCATGAACGGATCCTATATGTGATAATGGATCCTGCACCTGAGGAGCCAGCTGTCAATGCACGTGGAACAGTCAGAGACACTTACCAGAAGTGGCTCAGTGACCGGACCACGGTGTGCTGTATCATGCTGGCTGCTATAATGAGCGACGAGTTCAGTCGCAGATTCGAGATGGCTCAGCCAAAGGACATGCTTCAAGTGTTGGAGGATACCTTTGGCACACCCGATGACGTAGAGAGGCACAAGACTAGTTGTGCCATCTTCAACGTCAAAATACGGGATGGAGTCTCTGTTGGGAAAGATGCAATACTGAACTCGCTGCCCAAGTCTTGTCTCCCATTCCTCACTCATTATAGAATGACAAAGCCTGAAGTAAACTACCATGGGTTAATGGGGTTGCTTCAGAACTTTGAGAAGGATCACCAACTCCTCAAGGAGTCGGTGAACTCAGTGAACTCAGTGGGAGGTTCATCTTCTGGATCTCGACCATTTGAGAAAGGAAAGAAGAACAAGAAGAAGAAAGTCAAGAAGGTGCAAGTTCAGGCTGGGACATCTGTGCAGAGCCAGACCAAAAAGATCAAGCCTGATAAGAGTCTATTCTACTGGCAAGCACCCTAGATTAGATAGTATGTCAAATATCTACTTATGGCATTGGAGGCTAGGTCATATAAATAAGAACAGAATAAACAGGTTGACTCAAGAGGGAATCCTCAAAGTCAGTGATTGTGAATCACTTCCAACCTGTGAGTTCTGTCTTCTTGGTAAAATGACCAAGTCACCTTTTACTGGAAAAGGTGAGAGAGCTACTGAGCTCTTGGGCCTAGTACATACTGATGTATGCGGGCCCATGAGCACCAGTGCTAGAGGTGGATATTTCTACTTCATAGCTTTCACGGATGACCTATCCCAATATGGATATGTCTATCTGATGAAACATAAGTCGGATTCATTTGAAATGTTCAAACGATTCCGAAGTGAAGTAGAAAAACAAACTGGGAAGAGTATTAAAACTCTTCGATCTGATCGAGGAGGAGAATACCTTTCTAGTGAGTTTCTCACATATCTAGGAGAGAATGGGATTCTCTCCCAATGGACTCCTCCAGGAACACCACAGCATAATGGTGTGTTTGAAAGGAGGAATCAGACTTTGTTAGACATGGTCTGATCCATGATGGGTTTTTACTAGCTTACTGATATCCTTCTGGGGATATGCACTCGAATCGGCCTATTATCTGTTAAATAGGATTCCAAGTAAGTCTGTAATTAAGACTCCATATGAGATATGGACGGGACGTAAGCCAGCACTTTCACACCTTAGGGTCTGGGGGTGCCCGGCCTATATCAAACAATTAGTCACAGACAAACTTGGACCTAGGTCTGACAAATGCTCATTCATAGGGTACCCCAAAGAGACAAAAGGATATTTTTTCTACCATGCTGATGAACAAAAGGTGTTCATCAGCCTTAAGGCAATCTTTTTAGAAAAGGAGTTCCTTGGTGAAGGAATCGTTGCCTCTAAGATTGAACTTGACGAAGTTCAACAGGTAGAAGGACCGACACCAATAGCTGAACCTGAGTCTGATATGATTAGATCATATCTGGAGCCCAATGTACCTGCACCATTAAGGCGATCTGGTAGAGTACCACGTCAACCGGACAGATACTACGGTTTCTTGGTCCGGGATGGTGATCCCATCGAACTTGATGAGAATAATGAGGATCCGATCACCTATATGGATGCAATGCAGAGACCTGATTCCGAGAAATGGCTTGAAGCCATGAAATCCGAAATGGAGTCCATGAAGGTCAACGATGTATGGACATTGGTTGACCCACCTGAAGGGGTTAAACCCATTGGGTGTAAATGGGTCTTCAAAAGGAAGAGGGGCACAGACGGAAAGGTGGAGACCTATAAAGCCCGTCTGGTTGTCAAGGGGTATCGTCAACGTTATGGTATTGACTATGACGAGATATTTTTTCCTGTGGCAATGCTCAAATCTATTCGGATAATGCTTGCAATAGCTGCCCATCTGGATTATGAGATCTGGCAGATGGATGTAAAGACAGCTTTCCTGAATGGAGAGCTGACTGAAGAGGTGTATATGATACAACCTGAAGGGTTTACATCCACAGATGAGTCCAAGGTGTGCAAGCTTCAGAGATCTATTTATGGACTGAAGCAAGCTTCTCGGAGTTGGAACATGCATTTTGATAAGGTGATCAAAATGTATGGCTTCATTAAGAATGGAGAAGAGCCCTGCATCTATAAATGGGCAAATGGTCCAGTTGTGGTATTCCTTGTCTTGTACGTGGATGACATTCTCTTAATCGGGAATGACATCCTCGCACTACAGGGAATAAAAGTTTGGTTGTCATCACAGTTCTCCATGAAGGACTTGGGTGAAGCATCCTACATCCTAGGGATGAAGATCTATAGGGATAGATCTAAAAGGATGCTTGGGTTATCCCAGTCCATGTACATAGACACTGTGCTGAAGAGGTTCAGCATGGAGAATTTCAAGAAGGGCTATCTACCGATAGGCCATGGAATTTCTCTCTCTAAGAAGGATTGTCCGACAACTCCTGAAGAGAGAGAGCGTATGAGTAGAGTCCCATATGCTTCAGTCATGGGATCTATCATGTACGCCATGACATGTACAAGACCAGATGTGGCATACTCACTAGGAGTAGTGAGTAGATACCAATCTGATCCTGGAGAGAATCACTGGAAAGTGTTTAAAGCCATCCTTAAGTATTTGAGAAATACTAAGGACCAATGGTTGGTTTATGGCAAGTCAGATCTGAAACTTGTGGGGTTCACAGACTCTAGCTTTCAATCTGACCATGATGACAGCAGGAGCGTGTCAGGTTATATCTTTACTCTGAATGGTGGAGCCATCTGCTGGAAGAGTTCCAAGCAGCATACTGTGGCAGACTCTGTTTGTGAAGCAGAGTATATCGCAGCATCAGATGCCGCGAAGGAAGCTGTGTGGCTGAGGAAATTCATCAACGAGCTCGGAGTAGTACCCTCTCTCGATGGTCCAGTCCTGCTCTACTGCGACAGCACTGGTGCCATAGCTCAGGTGAAGGAACCCAAAGCACATTAGCCGACGAAGCACATCTTGCGCCGCTTCCACCTGATCCTAAAGATCGTGGATCGAGGTGACGTCGACCTTCAGAAGATCGACGGAAAGGAGAACCTAGCCGACCCCTTCACTAAAGCCCTGGCAATAAAGGAGTTCGACAACCACAAGTCGAAGATGGGTATTAGATACTGTGCCGAGTGGCTTTAGGACAAGTGGGAGTTGTTGGAAAATGTATCCCAAAAAGCCAATCGTCAAGCTGTTGACGGTTGAGCAACCAAGTATTGTAATTGATTTGTTAATAAATAAAATATATTTGGCATCTTCATCATAAGCTTTCATCTTCTAATGAACTCCGTTGTTATGATGAAGTCCTTAGAACTATTTAGGTTCGATAAAGAGAGGATTTATCGATTAGTCCTTAAAACTGTTCACGACCAAATGATAGGCTGTTAATAAGGACGACAGCTTCTATCGAGCATAGGTCGCTGTAGGCCATATGGGTTGGTTGTCCTCTTAACCAAGGAGTGTGGAGACACTGGTATGGCATACAGGTGAGATGTAAGGGTACATCATCATTGAACGTAACCAACTCCAGAGTATTCTACTGTCGAGAATATCTCTGATGGGATATAGGTATAAGTGTCTCTTAGACCTGAGATCGCCTCAGTGACTTGCAAGCAACTCACTGTGCTTTGGTACTGGACTAACTGAATTTTTAATTCAGGGATGGAAGGCTTCTGGGCACAGTCAAGTACTTGTGAAGTCAGAGTGTGATCGAGATGGGATTGACCACTCCAAGAGTTGGAGAAGAATGAGTCGCTGTATTTTAATTTAGCAAAACCTTGGCCAGGGTAATCCATCAGATGGATTTGATATTTTGAAATACAATGTGGACAACCTGATCAGAGTTGACAGTTGAGCTCTAGGGTATCCTATGATCATTTTGGTCAAGGGGATGAATTATATGAAAACTATATCCGCATGGGTTCTAAGGATGTTGTTCTACACATTCGACCTATCCGATCGTCGGGTACCATTGCTAGATGGTCACTTCGATTGGTATAGAAATTTGTTTCTATGCTACCGACTTAGGTTCGAACCTATGAGGTTACACACATTAGAGTTCATGATCCGATCAGATGGTTGATCAACGATTAAGAATCGTTCTAGGGTTAAATGATCAATACGATTGACATTTAACCCAGTGCAAGTGTTGCAGGAGGATCAATTAGCAATTCGATTGCTAATTGGCTTAATTTGATTAAGCCAATGGGCTGAGATTAAGTCTAATTAAATATGATTTAATTAGATTTATTTTGGGCTTGATTGGATCAAGTCCAATTGGTTTATTGGATAAGCCAAGTGCAAGGAAAAACTAGTCCTAGTTCAACTAGGACTTGGGTCAATCTAATTTCTAATTTGATTAAAAAATTAAATCAGATTTAAATCTAATTTAATCTGATTAAATTAGGTTCCTAATTGGGTTAAGACCTATTTTAATTGGGTTGATCTAATTTTGATTTGATTTGGTTTGGAAAACCAAATTAAAACAAGTTACGAGACAGAATCCTAGTAGGACTAGGATTCCACCTTGCGCCACATAAACCTTCTCCATGCCCTCTCTCTTATTCAACGCCAATCTCCACTTATTTTGTGCAACAAAAGCCCTCTCCCAGATCTCTCCCACGTTCACAAAAGGTCTCCTCTCTTCTTTCTTACATGGAAGGTGGTTTGGATCAAATCTAAAAGGAATAAGTTTGGATTTCGAATTCTATGAGATAGAGTTTTAGAAATCCAAAACTCTTTCAATTTTGCACCAAATTTATCCAAATTTTTTTTGGAATTTTCGTAGCTTTTAGGGTATACATTCCGCACCCTTTTCTTATGATCTATGCACAAAAATATGGAGGAGGTGCTCAAGAGTTGGGCGTCCCTTAACTTGCCATGTTTGGATAAGCCTTGACTAGGTGTTTGACCTAGACAAGGACTCTATCATATCTCTCTATATAAGATGATTTTCTTTATAAAATTTTAGGGGGAGATAGATATTTGAGAGACCTTTCTGCCATTCAAAAATCAGAGAGAAATACCTTTGGGTCGTAGAGATATAAAATACGCAAGTTTGGGTGTCTAGAGAGAAAAATGTGAAGAAGAAGAGGGTCTTCTTCTAGGGTTTTTATTTTCATATCTTTCCTCCTTCCATCTTGAGTTTCCTGAGAGCGTCTCAGATCTGAAACTCCTCCTTCTACTTTCCATCTTTGGAAGAGTCCAAATCAAGAAGAAGGAGGCACCTGATCAACCATCAAAGAAGGATCAGCGCAGTACTAGCATACTGTGCTGATTTCCTGAAGCAGGACTTCTGATCGAGATTCGTGGGCTCGTGTGGACGAATCCTAGAGGCCGGATGCGTGTGCGGCTTGCAACATCATCCTCAAGCTCAGATCAACAAGGTTAGAACGTCTAACCTGCAAGGTAATAGATCTGATCTATTGTTTAATACATACATTAGATGTAGTATAGAAACATGTTGATATGATCAACATGTAGTTCATGCTATATTTATATATTTTAATTTCTGATTTAATGCTATGTAATAATCATGTAATAGGATCTTAGATCTAGGGATTTTCTGATCTTAAAAAATAAATTTTGATTTATTTTAGTCTTCCGCTGTATGATCTTGAAAAAGTTTCAAGATCTAACCCTCTTTTCAAGATCTAACCCTGAAACCCTAGATCAGGTTCCTTCAAAATGAAGATGAAGCAACATTCAAGAACCTATTGGCATATGGTTACCATATAATTCATCCCTTTGACTCTAATACTCGAGGACGATCAAGGGTTTAACTATCAATCCTAGATAAGTCATCCACATTATATTTTAATTTTTTTTAAATCCATCACATGAATTACTCGAGCTCAGATTTTGCTAAATTGAAATACACTGATACATATCTCCTACTAATTTAGAGGGGTCAATCCCATCTTAACTCATGCACCGACTTAACAAGTACTTGACTGCACCCAGAAATCTTCTGTCACTGAATTAGAAACTCAGTTAGTCTGGCACCAATGTATAGTGAGTTGTTTGTAAGTCACCATGGTGATCTCAGGTTGGAGGGACACTTATACCCATATCCTTCACAAGCTACCCTTGACAGCAGAGTGCTCCGCAGTTGATCATGTTCCGTGATGATGTACTCCTACATCTCACCTGCATGCTATACCAGTATCTCTATATTATTTGGTTACAAGGACAACCAACATATATGACACACAACAACCTACACTTGATATCGCTATCGTCCTAGTAATAGCATATCATTTGATCGTGAACCAGTTTAAGGACTACGCAATAAATCTTCTTTTATCATTCAAAGTAGTCCTAAGGACTTTATCACAACATAAGAGTTCGTTAGAAGATGTAACCTTGTGATGAATAATACCAGACAACTTTTATTAGTTATCAATTCATATACATTTATAATTAACACAATCGTCACATGATTGGCTTTAGGACACATTTCTCAACAGATAGTTCTTCCTCCAGTGGCCTTCTACATCACAATTGAAACACTTTCTTTTTGCTTCAACCTTCTTTATAACATCTTTCTTTGGCTTACTCTCTTTCTTTTGCTTCTTAGTAGATTTTGTCTTCTTCTTCCAACTAGATCTTTTCTTGGAAGAAGTCCGCTCCACAGTGAGAATAGTGCCCTTTGAACTCTTCAAGGTTCCTTTCGTAGTGACCAACATGTTGACCAATTCGGATATAGTGCAATCAAGTTTGTTTATTTAAAAATTTATAATAAATTGATTATATGAACTCGTAAGGAATTGAAGGATCAAATCCATCATAATTCCTTTTGCATATCAAGCCTAAGCTTCCCAAGCTCCTCAATGTCCTTGATTATTATCATACCGTGCTCATAGACTGACTGCCCTTCGTGCATCTTCAAATTGAAGAGTCTCTTGGAGACTTTGATGTGCGCTGTATGGCTCTGCGCTCCATACAACTCTTGTAGGTGAGTGATCATAGCCCTGGCAATAGGCATATACTCATACTGACTCTGTAACTCGTTTGACATAGATGCCAGAACATAGCACTTGACTGGACTGTCTTCATCCATCTACTTTTCATAAGCAACTCTTTGCTCAGCAGTAGGATGGTTTGGTAACACTATGGGTTTCTAGTTGAGTACATGACTTAGTTTTTCTGAGGTTAGGATAATCTTGAGGTTTCTTAGCCAGTCTTTATAGTTTGTTCCAGTCAAATGATTGGATTCAAGGATGCGAGCTAGAGGGTTTGAGGCTAATATTATTTAACTACAAAAGTAGAGATTTAAGTTAGACTTTTATACTTTAAAGTTTATATTTGCTTCTAGGGATTTTAAGATGCAAACAATAGCTCCCACTAAGTTTTCGGATCTCGCTACTCCTTGGATAGGAAATGAAAATTCTAACGCGATAAAAAAATTTCTAGTGGGTACTACAGTCCCATCGATACCATGTACCTCACCTAACAGTTATTGATAACATGCACCTGATGCATGGACAACTCTTTGTCCAGATGCTTCTCTAAGCATGTTGCAGCGACTTGGTCTCTAAGTCATATGGACTCACCTAATAGTTATTGACCACACTCCTTAGTTAAGCCCGACCAACCATTTGTTAGGTTCTGATGATGTAGTGAAATATGAATTTTAAAAATTTTAACATGCATTCAACTATTAAAAATAAAATTTAATATTTAAATTAGTCTATCGGAACACAAAAGCCCTAGGAACCCCTTGATGATTATAATCAAATATCAAAGGTATGCATAACAAAAGAAGATCAAAAGTCATATACCATCATGAAGATCATGAACTAATAATTTTGAGACCTCCATAAGACTTCAAAGTAGAAGCCCTCCAACAGTGATCCACATAAGATTGATCAGGGCCTTTCCCAACTCGACATAGTGCTGCAGCCTTCTTCACAAGGGCACTGTCGATTTTTGTTTGCAAGAATTGGTTGCACCACAACTTGTATGCCTTCATGACCTCTATTAGGATCTCTTTAGGCACTCTTTCTTAAAAGATCTCACTACACATAAATCAGATTTTATGTTCAACACATGAATAATCTGATTTTTGGACAAGCATCTCATGCTTTCCATTTTTCTCTCTTCCCTTCCTTTCTATTTTTTTTCTCCCTTACCTTTTTCACTTTAGATTTTTTTAACCTCTTCCTTATCTAATCCCACATCCAAACCAATTTTTGGATAATTTTTATACCATATGGGATGCCCTATATATAAGGAATGAAGGGGTGCCACATAAAACATCAAGGGGCGCCAACTCTTGGCATCCCACCTTCCTTACATGCTAAGATTAATTTTTTGCATGCAATCTAAGGCTTCAAGGCATGGAATAGGAAGAGATCAACAAGTAGAAGGACTCCTCCTTTATGTAAAAAAATCTGGACACCATCTTATGGCATGTGGAATTAAGGAAATGCATGAGAAATTAAGAGTCCTTAACAATTAAGACTCTTCCATAAACTCAATGCATATATGAAAGGGTGTCCAATTAATTTGGCATTAAAACTCCTTGCCAGAGAAGGACTCTTCCTTCTCTTCTATGCCCCATAATCCCAAGAGACATCTCATGTCACGAGGATTTAAGAAATACGTAGAAATAAAAGAAAAAATTAAGAGTCCATTGTGAAATGGACTCTTCCATTTCAATGCCAAAGAATGGGGCATTCCAATATTATTTTGGCATGGTGTTCTTTCTAAGAGAAGGACTCCACCTTTTCTTCCACACCCACAAGTCCCAAGGCACCATCTGATGGTGCACAAAATTAAGAGATGTGTGGAAGATGTAAGAGAATTAAGATAAGTAAAGGAGAAGGACTCCTCTCCTTAACTTCCAAAATAAATATGATGCCAATTTAATTCTAGCATGTGGTTTTGATGTGGAGGAGATTTATTCACATAGAACTCTTCCATATAAACTAGATAAACTAACTAATAAATAAATGGTTCAAATCCAATCATATTAGGTTAAGGCAACAAGCAAAGGGTTAGCACAAACACATTTGCACTAAACCCAATTAAGAACTTAGGTTAATTCATGTGCTAGCAATTTAATTAACCATTGAATTTATAATAAATTCAAATTGATTGGACCAAAACTAAATTTTTATTATGTGTGATCTATTGAGTTTCAAATCTAGCTAGCAGTGGATCCAGACTCTCAACGTAATCCTAATCCGATTGGATTAGGTCAGCTTGAGAGTTCCAATCAAATAGGACTCTTCCTAATTGATTCTTGAATTAATTTTTTTTAATTCTGATGAGTCCACAAGTCAAGATTGACGTCTAGCAACATATCATAACTATCCAAAAGATTTAAAATTTGATAGAAATATCAAAATTATCCTTCCGTGGTGAGTTATCGTGCAATTCAATCCTTCGATCATACAACATCTCGAAAAAGCCATGAGAATGAAAATATGTCAAATCCAAATACTTATCCATATGTATCTTGATCTGATGATGATAACTCAGTGGATAAATTAGTAGAAACTATTTCTACTATTCATTCCTGCTCTGGTCAGAGACTCTCAGAGTCATCATCCTATAAGATCACATAGGATGTTCTCTCCTCCTATAAGGAGTGACCAATTCCTTATTGGCCACTCACAACCTCCACGCATACTTCACCATACTCAGAATATCCCACACACATCTTAAAGTAGTGTGTTAGAAAATAAACTAAAGTAAGGATCCATGTATACAAGGTACCATGGTGATCTCAGATCAAACGATCACATACACCACTCTCACTAAAGAACCATCTGTTGATATGCTGTAAGGCTCTATCAGATGTTCTTTTACGGCTCAGTTCAGTGAACTCATTCTTTTATAAGCACCTACATCCTTGTATTAGTGTCACCACACAAGTGGTTGTGAGATCAACCACCCTCTCTATTGAGTATACATAGGATGTACCAGTTTTACTAGTATCATCGATCTCTGACTCGATGATCCAATGAATGGAAATATTTTTGATTGGGGCTATCAAGATTTTAGATCTCATTAGCATGATCTCATCATGGTCCTAAAATTATTATCCTAATTTATGAGATTTATCATAATTATAAATAATATGATGCAGCAAATGATAAAATACAATACCTCATAAATAAAAGTAATTAATGTCATGCAAATGAGTAGGAAGAAAATAAAGAAAAATTCCTTCGTATCCCTATGCGATTGGCTTGTAGGGCACTATTCTTTCAATCTTCCACTTGCACTAAAGTCAATCACTCCTGTACCTAATGCCTATGTAATTAAGATGGCGATTACATTGCTGCTGTATAAGGCTTAGTGAACTGATCCATTATAATATTCTTAATACTAACTCATTTTATGATCATATCATGAATGAGGTGAAAGTGCCTAGGATGTGAGTAGGTTTCTAGTGAGACCACACCCAACTCAGTGATGAATCCTTTCATCTGGCGACTTTCCTAAGCAATCTTTACTAACAATATTTAACTAAAATAAATACAGTATGCTGTTTGGAACTTTTCAATTCATTTCTCCTCTAGTACTTCTCAAGTACTTTGAAAATGCTTTACATAGTTTTCAAAAGATCCTATCAAGGATCTGCCTCAAATCAATGATTATGCACAGAACATAATTCACCTCAGGTTTGGTACATTTGAATGTATGGGTAAGTAAATTTTTTTACACTCATTCATGTTGAACCCCTTCAATATAAATTTTATGTACCTAGACTAGGATAAGCCTAACATCCATTTACATCTATCCCTATAGATGCCAAAAAATATTGGATGCTTAACCCAAGTCTTTTCCATGAAAATATTTGTGATAAGCATGTCATTGACTGAGTGCAATATCAAGACTACCTTTTCAATATGCTATATGTCACCCACATACATAACCAAGAAATTAGTAGACTTCCACTTATCTTCTTGTACACACACATGGTTCATCTATATTTGATAAAGTCAAATATTTTGACTATCTTATCAAAAATAGAAGTACTATCTCCTCAATACATGTTTGAATTCATAAATACATTTGCCCTCCCTCTAGAGATAACTTCTCTAGATTGAGTGTGGCAATAGCAAAAATTTGAATAGACATTCCTGACAGCAACCTGTTGGGTCATACCCATTGGTGCTTCAACCATAGTCCATACTTGGTTGATGTACCGGGAGTTCATTTCGGATATAATGGTTTCAAGCCATCTGTCAGAGTCTCTACTCTTGACAATCTTCAAATAGGTCAAGAAAACACCATTCTCAATGATGTATGGTGTATCATCATTCTCAATGACAAACTCATATTTGAGTGGTACATTATACACCCGAATTGACCTTTGGTAAAGAGATGTGTGTCATGGTCGTACCTCATCAATGAACACATCTAGTCGAGAATCAACTTATGGATACTTCACAAGTTATGATAGGATAGCTCATAGATCTTGAACTTCTCAAGTTCAATTATCCTCCCACTGTCCCCTTCTTAGAATTTTTTTTTTCTAAAAGGTGGCATATCTATTATCAAAATACTTTTGTCAAGTAGTGTGGTAGAAGTAGTATCACATACTACTCTTAGGATAACCTATAAACTAATACATATATATATTAATATATTTTAGCACAAAACTTATGTACATCAGTATTTTTCACATAAGTAGGGCAACCTGCCATTTGTCTTTTTCATATCTCATATGGAGTGCTCGTAACAAATTTTGACGATATCTAACATATACAGTAATTTTTAGAATATTTTTTAGAATGAGATAATAAGATTTGTGAAGCATTTTAGAGAACACATCATAAACATCAAAAATAATATTTATCAAAAATAAAAATATATCATAAACATCAAATAAATATCAATCAAAAAATCTGATTTTGATATAGTTTGAACTGGATCTAATCCATAACACAAAAATAATATGAAATTTGATTAAATCAATCAAGGGTGGCTCTAATACCACCGTTGGGTTCTGGTGATATGATAAAATATAAATTTCAAAAATTTTAACATGCATTCAACTATTAAAAACAAAGTTTAACATTTAAACTAATCTACTAGAACACAAAAGCCCTAGGAATCCCTTGATGATTATAATCAAATATCAAAAGCATGCATAACAAGAGAAGATCAGAAGTCATATACAATTATGAAGATCATGAATTGATCATTTTGAGAGCCTCATGAGACTCCAAAGTAGAAGCCCTCCAACAATGATCCACATAGGATTGATCAGGATCCTTCCCAACTCGACATGGTGCTGCAGCTTTCTTTGCAAGTGCGCTACCGATTGTCTTTTGCAAGAACTGGTTGCACCACAACTTGTATGCCTTTATGACCTCTACTAGAATCTATTTGGATACCCTTTCTCAAAAGATCTCACCACACATAAATCAGATTTTATGTTCAACACATGAACAATCTAATTTTTGGACTAGCATCTCATGCTTTCCATTTTTCTCTCTTCCCTTCCTTTCTAATTTTTTCTCCCTTTTCCTTGCCTTTTTCACTTCAGATTTTTTTCACCTCTTCCTTATCTAATCTCAGATCCAAACCAATTTTTGGATGATTTTTATGCCATATGAGATGCCCGTTATATAAGGAATGAAGGGGCGCCACATAAAACATCAAGGGGCGCCAACTCTTGGCGTCCCACCTTCCTTACATGCTAAGATTAATTTTTTGCATATAATCCAAGGCTTCAAGGCATGGAATAGGAAGAGATCAACAAGTAGAAAGACTCCTCCTCTACATTGAAAAATTTGGATGCCATCTTATGGTGTGTGGAATTAAGGAAACGCATGAGAAATTAAGAGTCTTTAACAATTAAGACTCTTCCATAAACTCAACACATATATGAAAGGGTGTCTAATTAATTTGGCATTCAAACACCTTTTCAGAGAAGGACTCTTCCTTCTCTTCTATGCCCCATAATCTCAAGAGACATCTCATGTTGTGAGGATTTAAAAAATGCATAGAAATAAAGGAAAGAATTAAGAGTCCATTATGAAATGGACTCTTCCATTTCAACGCCAAAGAATGGGGCATCCCAATATTATTTTTGCATGGAGTTCTTTCCAAGAGAAGGACTCTACCTCCTCTTCCATGCCCACAAGACCCAAGGCACCATCTGATGGTGCACAAAATTAAGAGACGTGTGGAAAATGTAAGAGAATTAAGATAAGTAAAGGAGGACTCCTCTCCTTAACTTCCAAAATAAATATGATGCCAATTTAATTCTAACATGTGGTTTCGATGTGGAAGATATTTATTCATATGAAACTCTTTCATATAAACTAGATAAACTAACTAATAAATAGATGGTTCAAACTCAATCACAATAGGTTAAGGCAACAAGCAAAGGATTAGCACAAACACATTTGCATTAAACTCAATTGGGAACTTGGGTTAATTCATGTGCTAGCAATTTAATTTACCTATTGAATTTATAATAAATTTAAATTGATTGGATCAAGATCAAATTTCTATTGTGTATGACTCATTGGGTTTCAAATCTAACCAGCAGTGGATCCAAACTCTCGACGTAATCCTAATCCGATTGGATTAGGTTAGCTCGAGAGTCCCAATCAACTAGGACTCTTCCTAATTGATTCTTGAATTAAACTCTTTTAATTTTGGTGAGTCTATAAGTCAAAATTGACGTCTAGCAATGTATCATGACTATCCAAAAGATTTAAAATTTGATGAAAATATCAAAATTATCCTTCTGTGGTGAGTGATCGTGCAATTCAATCTTTTGATCACACAACATCCTGGAAAGGCCATGGGTATGGAAATATATCAAATTCAAATATCTATCTGTATGTATCTTGATCTAATGATGATGACTCAATTGATGAATCAGTAGAAACTATTTCTACTGTTCATCCCTGCTCTGGTCAGAGACTCTCAGAGTCATTATCCTATGAGATCACATAGGATATTCTCTCCTCCTACAAGGAGTGATCGATTCTTTATTGACCACTCACAACCTTCATGCACACTTCTCCATACCCAGAATATCTCACATATATCTCAAAGTGGTGTGTTAGAAAATAAACCAAAGTAAGGGTCCATGTACACAAGGTACCATGGTGATCTCAGGTCGAAAGATCACATGCACCACTCCCACTGAAGAACCATCTGTTGACATGCTGTAAGGCTCCATCTTGATCTTTTGCAGGTCAGTTCAGTGAACTCATTCCTTAATTAGCACCTACATCCTTGTATTAGTGTCACTACATAAGTGATTGTGAGATCAACTACCCTCTCCATTGAGCATACATAAGATGTACCAGTCTTATCGATATCATCGATCTCTGACTCAATGATCCAACGACTGAAAATATTTTAGATTAGGGCTATCAAGATTTTAGGTCTCACTGGGATGATCTCATCAAGGCCCTAAAATTATTGTCCTAATCTATGTGATTTATCATAATTATAAATAATATGATGCAGTAAATGATAAAACACAATACCTCATAAATAAAAATAACTAAAGTCATGCAAATGAGTAGGAAAAAAATAAAGAAAAGTCCCTTCACATCTCTATGCAATTGGCTTGTAGGGCACTATTCTTTCACCATTCACAAGCAGGTGCAAGACCATCATTGGGTCCCTCACGTAACAGTGATTGGGCCTAACCCCATCCTTATCCTGGAGCAACTCTTTGCTAATAGAGTGGTTGCATGTTCTCGATGCAACTGAACCACTACAACCAGCCGAGAACAATCAACACCAGTAGCATGCCCGCACATCTACAATAGTGGAAGACCTATAGACTTAATATTTGTGGAGAGGTTTAGATTTAGGTCTCATCTAATCAATCATCATATGACCGATCTAATTGGCAAAACACCAAGCAACCTTATTGATGACCCAATCTTTCAAATTGATCAGATAAGTGGAGATCGATAGGGGTCCCCCCGTTGCTTTCCTTAGATATCAATAAATTAGTCAAATCAGCTAATGAAACTAATTAAATAACCACCTCTCAATTACTTACCTTAGACACCAATAGGTCAATTGGTCCAAATAGGTTAGCTCAAGTGAATCAGGCTCAAGCCATTGAGCCGAATTTGGTCCTTAGGTTAATCGATTCTACATATGAGATTCAATCGATTTGATCAACAATAATTACATGATCATATTACTTAATTGATCTAACTCTAATCAATATTTGACTCAGTTTGATCAATTACTTAATCGAATTAGATCCATATCATTCAAATCAAAAATCTTAGATGGAATCTAATTATATGACCTAATTTTTGATTTTTCCATAACCAAAGTCCTCATGCAAAAATACAAATTTCAAATTCCAAAACTCAATTTCAGATCTAAATTCTTTACATAAAAGGTAAGTTTTAAATTATAAAAATAATTTTCAAATTTAACATACAAACATACATCTCATATATGTATGTAAAATTCAGATCTAAACTAAAATTCAGATCATAATATGATATTATATATCTTATATACAAATCATAAATCATATTGAGAATAATTTTGTGATTTAAATATACAATCATATATCTCATATATGAATCATGAATTAAATCAAATAAAATTTTAGATTTATGCATGCATCTACATATCACATAATTATAACTAGAAATCATTCTAGAACAAAATTTAAATCTATGCATGCTTTCACATATTAACTATATATTTTATAATTAAATCTAAAATAAATTTTAGATTAAAAATATTTATCTATACATCTTATGTATCAAAAAAAAATCAATTTTTTTTTTTTCAAAATATGTATGTCAATTTCATGCATATGAAACCCATAGCTCTGATACCACTATTGAAATTTCTATGTTGGAGCATGCATGTATATTTTAATTTTTTTTTCTAAACATAGTAGCAGAATAAAAGATTAAAATTTCTTTTAATCTATATCATGCATGCATAAAATATAAACTACAAAGATCTACTTTATATGCTAAAATTGAACATATGCTGAAATTGATCATGTGATCGAATCACATACCTATTTCGCAATTCCTTTCTTCAAATCTGGATCTGAAAGAGAAGAGTCTCTCTCTTAATCATATAAGTATTTAGTCTTTATGGATATCCACTCAGAATCAATCTAGAATAGTCATCTTAAAATTAATTTTTTTAAAAAAAAAATCAACCTGCGAATCTGAACGAAGCATGGATCGCGATCAACTCTTTGATCCTTTTCTTGATCTTTTTTCTACTCTTCTTCCCTTGCTTTTCTTTCTTAGATTGTAAAAAAATCAGAGACTATAAAGTAGGAAATAACAGGGATGCCCAACAGCCCTTGGGCATGAAAGAAAGAGGATGCCCAAGCTTGGGGCGTTGATGCTCCAAGGGAGAAGAGAGGGAGAGGAGAAGAGAGGGGCATGGGGCTCTCCTAAGGGGGCGTGGAGCTGCTAGTTGAAGTATCTTAAGACCTTAGAGGAGACCCCTTTAAATAAGCATAAGGTTTGAATCCTATTCAAAACCAAAGAAGCACTTAATACAAGTCCTACTTGCATTATGTTTTCTTATCCCTTTAGTTATTTGACTTCTTTTACGAAACCAAGTAGGCACCAACTATTGGAGCCCTTGCACCCATAAAATTACACCCCACTTTGCACCCATGGGACATCCCATAATGGTTTCACACATCCTCTAATAGATGGACACACCCAACTTGATCAAATTAAGTGACGCCCAAAGAAAACTATCAAAAAAAATAATTAAGGACTTGCACCCTTAATTCATTTGATCCAAAATCTTAGGCACCCAACAATTAGAGCCTAATGAATCTCATTCATTTAGGTTGTTAGCAAGTAATTAAGTTTGAATTAATCTTACCAAATAAGAAATTCAAATGTAAAAAAAAAATTAGGTTCAACCATGTGCTAGCAAAGTTATCCTAAACTCAAAAGGGTTTCTCTAAACCCAATTGAGACTTCATTAGCCCAATTGCTTATTTCAGATCTAATCTCTTTGTTGTGTGATCCTATAAGTTCAATTCTATCTGATAGTGAGATATACAATGATCTTTATTATTGTATTATTGAAACTCTTTTCAATGGGTCAAAATAATTTCACTCTAACTCATCAAGGATTGTCAATCCTGAGCAATCCTAGTAAGCTCTCATAATCCATCAGTGATACCTAGTAGTATATAGTGTCAACCTAATAGAATCAAAAATGAACCTTAAGGTATAGTTAACGTGTGATTCGATCCCTCTATCGTGAGTCCCGACTAGATGATAGGTCATGGATAAATTGTCAAACCTCATCATCAGTCATATGATAGATTTGATCAACTCAAGTCCAATTATGATCTTTATGAAAACTCTTTTCCATCAATCACACTACTGTGGTCACTGACGCTCGAACTTAGCCTCTCAAATCTTATAGGACTACTCCATTCTATTAAGATCGATAGATCCCATCTTGATGTCCACCCGACTCCTACAATGGACCAACTATCACTAATATCCACTATAAGGGCTCATTGAGATCATGTTTATGTGTCAGTCAAACTCCAGCTGTCTCACTGCGAGCAATCATAGCATCATAGGTCAAAGAACCATTCACACAACTACAGCATCGAGACAATCACTGACGATCGAGTAGAAATCCAAGTGATTTCTTGTATGGTCATGCTCAGTACTAGTTGTTCTCTAACAACTATCCACACTCATCGCTTAGTGTCTCTACACTGTAGATCAGAGACTCATCTACCTTGAAGGAAGTGATCTGTGCGTTGGTTTATCTAGATCAATCATCATTTTCATGATGATACTATGACTGGGAGTATTTAGAAATTAAATACATGTCTCTAATTCTCAACATTTTGAGAATATGTATCGAAATGTTAATTCCATAGATGATTCAAAGACACATCACACTTGAATAAAAAATGAACTTATCCTTTTATTGATCAAATCAATGTATTAAGTATAAAATTATGTCCTACCTTTATTACAATATGTCAGCCATATTGGCTTCTAGGACATGCATGAAGAAAAAATAGATAGTTCAAAATATGTATTTTTAAAATTTTATAGTAAAATAATAAAAAAAATTAAATATTTTAATCTTCTAAATATACCTTAGATCTGATCTAAATTATCATTAAGGATCTATGATATAAAAAATTTACATATAAAATCTAAATAAAATAGAAAACTGCATCGATCATATCGATGCCCTGAATTTGATCTAATCTTTAAATTATGTCAGTAGAGTTCATAACTCATCACCTTTTTATAGGTTAATCTTCACTACTGGTAAGTATGGTATGAAGCTCTCACTAATGTCAAGTAGCCGCATGAGCGTCTGACCTCTACGGATGGTCCACACGAAGTACCTCGGATCGATCAGCCCTCCATGGGAGTGCTAGCTCGCACAGTCGGCTTCTGATAGTAGATCTGACTTGATCTCCTTCTTTGATCACCTCGAATCTTTTTGATGTTGAAGATGGATTAGAGAAGGATGCTGGATGGTGAAGAAAATTTAGATGAAGACTCTCTTCTCTTTAGTTTTTTCCTCACCAAAAAAGCTAGAATAGTTCTAGGTCTCTCACCCAAGAGGAGAACAGTCTCCTCTTTTGTTCATGCCAAGGAGAAAGGAAACCCACCCAATTCTCACATGCCAAAGAAGTATTTTTGACCTTATTTCTCTCTGGTATCTCATGGTGAAGAGTTCTCTTCTTTTGGCACACAAATTTATGGCCTTTTTATGGTTGTCGTACAAACCAGATAAAATAGGATAAGGGCTGGAGTTTGTTGCAATTTAAACTCTTTTAAATTTCAATTTGACTCTAACTTTTTCTCACCCTTATCTAACTTAAAGAGAGACTTACCAAAGAAAATTGGGTATAAAAATCAATTGAAAAGACCTTCTTTTCTCATACATAATAGACCCCTTCAAAAGCAGCAACGTGTGGAAGGATATGGATAAGGTTTTAAGTTGAAATTTAAACTAATTTGAATTCAAATCAAAACCAACCAATTCCTATCCTTAATGGGTGACAGAAGAAAGATTATTTTTTGATTTTCTTACATATAAACTGATTTTGTATGGTGAGAAAAGATGTGAGACAATTTAGTTGGCGTAAGGGATAGAGTCCTACTCATTTGGGACTCTAGGGTTCAACCAATTGGATTTCTTTCAAACCTAATCTAATTAGATCCAAATAAAATATGATGAACCTAATCTAATTAGGCTCTTATAATTTTAATTAAATTTGATCAAATTAATAAATTAATTGAGCCATAGATCTGATCAAATCAGGATCATTTCTTCCTGACCAATTAGATCATCTCATAACCTAATCGACTTGACCTGATTGAATCAAATTCAATTAGACTTAATCCAACTTTAATATTCAATCAAATTAAGGAAATTAATGATCTAATCACTAATTAATCCTCCATTAATGATAGAGTTCAAGTCTAGTGAACTCTTCTTTAGAGTCTCCGTCCAGTGGGACTCTTCAGCAGAGTCCCTGTTAAGTGGGACTCTTCACCAGAGTCCCCATTGATTGGGACTCATCAGATTAGCCAAGTGATTGGAGAAAACTTTTAATGTGTGTGACCCCATAGGTTTGAACCTAAGCCAATAGCACAGGAACTGATTTTTGTACCAATCATAGTAACCATCTAGCAATGGTATCTGATGTCCGGATAGACCGAATGTATGCTAAGTAACATTCAAGAACCTATTTGAATATACTTACTGTATAATTCACCCCTTTGACCTAAATGCTCAAGGTGACCTAGGGTTTAACTGCCAACCCTGATATGGTCATCCACATTGTATTTTAATTTTCAAAATCCATCACATGGATTATCTCGGCCAAGATTTTACTGAATTGAAACACATTAATATATTAACTCCTACTTATTCGGAGGGATAAATTCTATCTTGACTCACACACCGACTTCACAAGTACTTGACTATACCCAAAAATATTTCATCACTGAATTAAAAATTCAGATAATCTGGCATCAAAGTAGAGTGAGTTACTTGCAAGTCACCGTGTGATCTCAGATTGGAGGGACACTTATACCTATATCCCTTCGGAGTGACTCTTGACAGTAAAGTACTCCGAAGTTGGTCACATTCAGTGAAATATACTCTTATATTTCACCTGCATGCCATACCAGCATCTCCACGTCCTTGATTAAGAGGACAACCAATCTATATAGCACACAACAACCTACACTTGATATATCTATCATCCTAGTAATAGTATATTATTTGATCGCGAACTCATTTAAGGACTAAACGATATATCCTCCTATATAGAATCAAATAATCCTAAGGACTTTATCACATAATAGGAGTTCAAAATGAGATATACACAGTGATGAAAAAACCAAATAATATTTATTAATTCAATAATTCATATATAATTATAATGATAAGCACAACCATCAGTAGGCTGATGGTTGGCTTTAGGATACAATTTCAACAACTCTCACTTGGACTAAAGCCAATCAGTTCAGTATCTATACCAATCTTTGATTTGTAGTCTTCAACTCCTTGACGTCGAGGATTTTAGTGAATGGATCGGCCAGGTTCTCCTTTCTGTCGATTTTTTGAAGCTCGACATCACCTCGATCCATGATATCTTGGACTAGGTGGTAGCGGTGCAAAATATGCTTGATCCACTGATGTGACTTCTATTCCTTCACTTGAGCAATGGCACCAGTACTATCATAGTACAACAAACGGGGCCATCAAGGGAGGATGCCACTCTGAGCTCTTTGATGAACTTTTATAGCCACACAGCTTCCTTCGCAGCATCGGATGTCGTAATATATTTTGCCTCACAAGTAGAGTCGGCCACAGTGTGCTGTTTGAAACTTTTTCAGCAGATTACTCCATTGTTCAGAGTATAAATATATCCCGACATGCTTTTACTGTCGTCATGATTTGACTGAAAATTAAAGTCTGTAAACCCAACAAGTTTTAGGTCGGATTATCCATAGATAAGCCACTGATCCTTAGTATTTCTCAAATACTTATGGATGGTCTTTATGACCTTCCAATGATTCTCATCAGAATCGAACTGGTATCTGCTCACAACTCCTAATGAGTATGCCACATCCGGTCACGTATATATCATGGCATACATAATAGATCCCACTGCCAAAGCATATAAAATTTTACTCATACGCTCTCTCTCTTGAGGAGTTGTCGGATAATCACTCTTCGAGAGAGAAATTTCTTGGCCTATCGGAAGATAGCCTTTCTTGGAATTCTTTATGCTGAACCTTTTCAGCACAGTATCAATATACGTCGACTGGGATAATCTAAGCAACCTTTTAGATCTATCTCTATAGATCTTCATCCCAAGGATGAAGGATGCTTCTTCCAAGTCTTTCATGGAGAACTGTGATGACAACCAAACTTTTATTCCCTCTAATGCAGGGATGTCATTCCTGATTAAGAAAATGTCATCGACATACCAAACAAAAAATACTACCATAGAGTTATTAACCTATTTGTATATGCAGGGTTTCTCTCCATTCTTAATGAAGCCATACATTCTGATTACTTTATCAAAATACATATTCCAACTCCGAGATGCCTGCTTAAGTCCATAGATGGACCTTTAAAGTTTGCACACCTTAGACTCATCTGTGGATATAAAACCTTTAGGTTGTGTTATATACACCTCTTCTTCTAGCTCTCCATTTAGGAAAGCTATTTTCACATCCATTTATCAGATTTCATAGTCCAGATGTACTGCTATCGCAAGCATAATCCGAATAGACTTGAGCATTGCCACAGGAGAAAATATCTCATCATAATCAATACCATAATACTGACGGTAACCCTTGACAACCAGACAGGCTTTATAGATCTCCACCTTTCCATCTGCACCCCTCTTCTTTTTGAAGATCCACTTACACCCTATGGATTTTATCCCTTCAGGTGGGTCAACCAATGTCCATACATTGTTGATTTTCATGGACTTCATTTCGGATTTCATGGCTTCCAGCCACTTATTAGAGTCAGACCTCTACATCGCATCCATATAAATAATCAGATCCTCATTGTTCTCGAGTTCAACTGGATCCCCATCTCGGACTAAGAAACTGTAGTATCTATCCGGTTGATGCGGTACTCTATCGAATCTCTTTAAAGATGTTTCTACAATAGGTTCTGGATTTGATCTAATCAAGTCTGACTCTATGAGTTTACTAAATTGTGTCGGTTCTTTTACCGATTGAACTTCATCAAGTTCAATCTTTGAGGCATTAATTCCTTCACCAAGGAATTCTTTTCTAAAAAGACACCCTATTACTGACGAACACCTTCTGTTCATCAGCAAGGTAGAAGTAATATCCCTTGGTCTCTTTTGGGTACCCTATAAATAGATATTTGTCAGACCTAGGTCCAAGCTTGTCAGTTTTCAATCTTTGATATAAGTCGGATATCCCCAAACCCTCAGGTGAGAGAGTGCTAGCTTACGTCCTGTTCACATCTCATATGATGTTTTACTTACAGACTTACTCAAAATTTTATTTAAAATATAACAAGCCGACTCGAGTGCGTATCTCTAAAAAGAAATCGACAAACTTGCAAAGCCATCATAGACCAAACGATGTCTACCAGGGTTCGATTCGTCCTTTTCGATACCCATTATGCTGTGGCATTCCAAGAGGGGTCTATTGTGAGAGAATCCCATTCTCTTCTAAGTATGTCAGAAACTCACTAGAGAGGTATTCTCCTCTTTGATCAGACCGAAGAGTTTTAATACTCTTTCCAGTTTGTTTCTCTAGTTCATTACGAAATCATTTAAACATTTCAAATGATTCTGACTTATGTGTCATTAAGTAGATGTGCCCATACGTCAATAGGTAATCTATAAATGTAATGAATAATAATATCCACCTCTGCCACTAGTGTTCATAGGTCCACATACATCAGTATGTATCAGACTTAGAACTTCACTGGCTTGCTCACCTTTTCCAATAAAAGATGATTTGATCATTTTTTAAGAAGATAGGATCCATAGATTGGGAGTGATTCACAATCACTGACTTTGAGGATTTTCTCTTGTGTCAATCTATTCATTCTATTCTTGTTAACATGACCTAACCTACAATACCAAAGATAGTTATTGGAGACATCACAAATTTTAGAGCATTTGTTGGATGTGTACATTACACTAACAGATTGTGATAATATGTAAATACCATTGTTCAGTTGTCCATTCATCACATTAACATCATTCATGATGATATTAAAATTATTTTTTTATTGAAAGTTCATAACTGTATATGGCCAAAAGGCCTACAGAAATAATATTCAATAAAAAAAGAAGGACAAAAGTGACATCCACTTAGAATAATTACATTAGACTTGAATACAAGCTTAATAGTCCCTAACACTAGAACTGAAACTGGTCTTCCATCTCCAACATTAACGAATCTTTCACCTTTTTCAAATCTCCTACTAACCTATAGACTCTGCAACGAATTGTAAATATTAAAAGAGCTTCCGATATCTAATACCCAGATAGTGAAATCATAAATTGAGAAATTACAAGATGTTATCATATAATTATCTTGTCCAGCAACAACTTGCTTCTTTCTCGGTCTGTTCGGATCAAGGGAGGCAATGTATTGAGGACAATTCTTTTTTCAGTGCTCCTGCTTCTTGCAGTAGAAGTATTCCGTCTGACTCTGGTTGGACTTGAGTTTCTTGGTCTGACTGGGCTTGGGTGCCCCAGCACTTTGCACCCTTTTCTTGTTCTTTTTGTTCTTCTTTCCTTTCTTAAAAGATTGATGTCCAGAAGAAGACCCTCCCACAACATTCACGAACTCCTTTTGGAGTTGGTGATCCTTCTCAAAGTTTTACAGTAATCTCAGCAAACCGTGGTAGTTAACTGCAGGCTTTGTCATTTGAAAATGAGTAAGAAAAGGGAGGTAGGCGTGGGCAGAGAGTTCAGAAAAGTAGATTTTTCCAACTGCTCATGCAGGGGAAAGCCAAACTTGCTTAGGCGCTCAATCATCTCGATCATATCAATACATGATCAGTAACTGATGCACCTTTCCTCATTCGAGCATTGAAAATTGCACAACTAGTCTTATACCTCTCAACATCATTGGGTGTACCAAAGGACTCGTTCAACATTTGCAATATATCCTATGGCTAAGCATTCTCGAAACGATTGCTAAACTCATCATTCATCGCTGCTAGCATAATACAACAAACTGTAGTTCAATCGTTGAGCCACTTCTGATAAGTGTATCTGACCGTGCTGCACGCATTCAGAGCTAGCTCTTAGGTGTTGGATCTATCAATACATACAAGATCCGTTCGTGCTCCAGGATTATTTTGAGCTTTCGATACCAACTATTGAAATTTGGTCCCATCAATTTATCACTATCTAATAGTGATCGAAATAATTAGGTGATGGCCATAACTGCAAAAAAAAAATTAGAACCTAATTAGTATATGAATTGATTAAGCCTAAAGTTATGAATTTTAGTCTAAAAGTTCTCCCACTATTTTATTTGAATTGATAGCTTCTACCTTTAATTCAAAGAATTATACTAATTTTTTAGTGGATACTAGAATCCACATGGACTGCACATGGGCCAGAGTGTGGCGCGGCCAACTCTTGTGTACCCACGGGTAGGTTCTTAACCAATTATTTCATCAAATAATTTTTAGTATTCAATTTTGCCCCAGATACCTCTTCACCAGACATGTGGCACCTCCACTGAAGGTTCTGGTTAGGTCCAACCATTAACATGCCAGAATTTAGTGTATCTAACAAACGAGTGACCAGGCCGAGTGTGGCTCGATCAACCTGATCATCATCAGAAAGACACAACTAAAATAACATATTATGAATGATAATTTCGACAGCTAGATGAGCACCAGGCGTGTGGCACCTCTAGTGATCATCTAAACCATTGGACTTATTATCACTCAACTTAATGGGAGGCTATGATCTAGTTATTACCATAACTATTTTATTTTAGAGACCTAACAATTTTAGAGGATTTAATTAGTTGAATTGAGAGATGAGATGAGACTTGACCAGTTAATCTTAATCCTCCCACTGACTTCATCAAGTCAGATTTAAGAAGATCAGGCATAAGCTGGTCCAGCCAACCAGTCATGAATCCTCCTACTAGCTTCACCAAGTCATAAAGAGAACTCAAGACAAGTTGAACTAGGTATACCTAAATCAGTCATACTGATTTCCTAGTTAGCATGGGTCAACTCTAATTATTAAGTGATCTAATCAAAATATGATTCACCATGTTGGCCAGATAAGTGAGATCGATGGGAGAGATATGCCATTAACTCGACATAGACTCAATCTATGCGAGTAGCTCCTAATTAATGAACATCGATCAAAGCTGTCATACTTACCTTAGACACCAACTGGTTAGTCATTTTTAATTTGATCAACTTATAGACTTGGATTCGACCATGGAGCTATGATCAAAGTCCATATTGGTCTAACCAAAGACATGGACTTGACCAACTATAACTATTGAAATTGATTAAGAGAAGAAATTAACCCAATCAGAATTAACTTTTAATTAGATTTAATCAATTACTAACATGATCCATTATCAATGATTTCTAACCCTAGGTCTAATCCAATTAAATGGATCTGACTCGAGCTAATCTATTAACCCATGAGTTATGAAATTAATGCCTTAGATCTTTGATTCTCAAATTTAGATCACTTAATTCTCAATTAAGTTTTGAACTGATATGGGTTCGGATTTGGTATTTGAAAATAATTTTTAATTTTATAAAATATTTTTATAATCAATCATCTAACGATCAAAACTTTAATTTCAGATCTAATATACATTATTTTAGATCTAAAATAAAATTTTAAATTTTTTTTCATAGTTCATCATCATAAAAAAGATCGCGCAGCATCTCTACATACCATAGAGATCCCATCAAATGGATAAATAGGATAGTGAAATCCTGATTTCTCCTATAACCGAACGGCTATGAGGATCTATCCAATTAGATTACTATACTATTCAGATTTAAAATTAACTATTTAGATTTAATCTAAATAATTAAAATCAATTATATGCAAAAAAATTTATGTCATAAGAAACCTTGCTCTGATACCATGTGAAAGAAAAATGGGTAGTTCAAAGCATGTATTTTTAAAATTTTATGCAGAATAATAAAAAATTAAATATTTTAATCTTCTAAATATATCTTAGATTAGATCTAAACTATCATTAAGATCTATGATATAAAAAATTATATATAAAATCTAAAATAAAATAAAATACTGCATCGATCACATCAATGCCTTGAATTTGATCTAACCTTTAGATTATGTCGGTAGAGTTTAGAACTCATCATCTTTTCATGAGTTGATGATCTCTACTATTGGTAAGTGTAGTATGAAGCTCTCGCTAATGTCAAACAGCCACACAAGCATCCGACCTCTACGGATGGTCCACACGAAGTCCCTCAGATTGATTAGCCCTCCACGGGAGTGCTAGCTCGCGCAGTCGGCTTCTCATGGTAGATCTGATTTGATCTCCTCCTTTGATCACCTCAAACCTTTTTGATATCAAAGATGGATCAAAGAAGAATACTGGATGATGGAGAAAATTTAGATAAAGACTCTCTTCTCTTTATTTTTTTTCTCACCCAAAAACCTAGAACAGTTCTAGGTCTCTCACCCAAGAGGAGAACGGTCTCCTCTTTTGTTCACGTCAAGGAGGAAGGAAACCCACCCAATCCTCACATCCCAAAGAAGTGTTTTTGACCCTATTTCTCTTGGTATCTCATGGTGAAGAGCTCTCTTCTTTTGGCATACAAAATTATGATCTTTTTATGGTTGTCGCATAAACCAGATAAAACAGAATAAGGGCTGGAGTTTATTGTAATTCAAACTCTTTTGAATATCAATTTGACTCTAACTTTTTCTCACCCTTATCTAACTTAAAGAGAGACTTACTAGAGAAAATTAAGCATAAAAATCAATTAGAAAGACCTTCTTTTCTCATACACAATAGACCCCTTCAAAAGCAGCCAACATGTGGAAGGATATGGATAAGATTTTAAGTTAAAATTCAAACTAATTTGAATTCAAATCAAAACCAACCAATTACTACCCTTAATGAGTGACAAAAAAAAGATTATATTTTTATTTTCTCATATACAAACTGATTTTGTGTGGTGAGAAAAGGTATGAGATAATTTAGGTGGCACAAGGGATAGAGTCATACTCATTTGGGACTCTAGGGTTCAACCAATTGGATTTCTTTCAAACCCAATCCAATTAGATCTAAATAAAATATGATGAACCTAATCTAATTAGATTTTATAATTTTAATTAAATTTTATCAAATCAATAAATTAATTGAGCCATAAATCTGATCAAATCAGAATCATTTCTCCTTACCGATTAGGTCACTCATAACCTAATCAGACTTGACCTGATTAAATCAAATTCAATCAGACTTGATCCAGACTTTAATTCTTAATTAAATTAAGCTAATTAGTAATCTAATCATTAATTAATCCTCTATTAATGATAGAGTCCAAATCTAGTGAGACTCTTCTCTAGAGTCTCCATCCAGTGGGACTCTTCAGTAGAGTTTCCGTCAAATGGGACTCTTCACCAGAGTCCCCATTGACTAGGACTCATCAGATTAGCAAGTGATCGGAGAAAAATTTCTAATATCTGTGACCCTATAGGTTCGAACCTAAGTCGATAGCATAAAAATTGATTCCTGTACCAATCGGAGTAACCATCTAGCAATGGTACCCGATGTCCAGATAAACTGAATGTATGCTAAGCAACACTCAAGAATCTATTTGAATATAGCTACCATATAATTCAACCTTTGATCCAAGTGCTTAAGGTGACCTAAGGTTTAACTGCCAACCATGATATGGTCATCTATATTGTATTTCAATTTTTAAAATCCATCACATAGATTACCCCGACCAAGGTTTTACTGAATTGAAACACACTGATACATTAACTCCTACTTATTCGGAGGGGTCAATTCCATCTTGACTCACACACCAACTTCACAAGTACTTGACTATACCCAAAAATCTTTCATCGCTAAATTAAAAATTCAGTAGTCCTACACCAAAGCATAGTGAGTTACTTGCAAGTCACCGTGATGATCTCAGGTCAGAGGACACTTATACCTATATCTCTTCAGAATAACTTTTGACAGCAGAGTGCTCCAGAGTTGTTCACGTTCAGTGAAATATACTCCTATATTTTACTCGCATGCTGTACCAGCATCTCCACGCTCCTTGGTTAAGAGGACAACCAACCTATATGGCACATAATGACCTAACTTGATATGTCTATCATCCTAGTAATAGCATATCATTTGATCGCAAACTCATTTAAGGACTAAACGATATATCCTCCTATATCGAATCAAATAGTCCTAAAGACTTCATCACATAACAGGAGTTCAAAATGAGATGTACACGATGATGAAAAATCAAATAACATTTATTAATTCAATAATTCATATATAATTTCAATGATAAGCACAACCATCAACAGGCTGACGATTGATTTTGGGACATAATTTCCAACAATACATCAAACACAGACTTCATCAAATACAAAGACCATTTTCGGTGAGCTTGACAAAAGGTATACATTAAACCAGAGTAAGTCTGCAAGAGGCACATGGATGGCAACTCGAACCTCGATACTAGCCGAGGTGACTACCTCATCCACGATCAAGGTATCCTCAGGTCGGCTTGAGCCGACCTTTGGCTAAAATGTACAACCCTATCCATTGATAGAATCCACTCTCCTCTTTGTCTCTGAAACCCCCAGACAAGGAAGGATATCTCTGATTGAATCATACCCTAAATGGGAATAACTGTCGCTTGACTTAATCAGCACATGATATCCATAAACCAGCAAGACTCTAGGGCATGTATGACTTTAATTCCCCCTTTGTAAATAGAGGAGTGCGGGAAACTCCAAGGTAAGCTCTCAAATCCTATCCTCTCCTTCTTTTTATTCTCCATCTCCTAACTTGAGCATCAGAGGGTCCTCACTGAAAAACCCCTCGATGGAACTTTTTTGCAAGTTTCAGGTCGAAGCTCAAGAGTCACCCCTACATCGGTTCTTCACCTCAATCATCCAACCTTAGGCATGGGAGTTAGCAGTAACAGTTGGCACTAGAGAAAGGGCACCCCAACTAGTTTTCGGGTTCTGATATGAGAAGGAGAGTTTACCAAATTTGCCATGGGGCCACGAAGAGGAACATCGAATGCATGTCATTGTTCGAATGAAGTGCAAGCTAACAACATCTAGAAAGAGGATGCTACACCTAAGTCGATCCAGAAAATTCCTTCTCTACCACCAGTGCCGATGGTTTCCTATAAATAGTACAACAGCCTCATTCAATAGGTACAGGCTTTATCTATGGGGGATGCAGTAGATCACCGCACCTCACCTTATCCTAGAGGTTCCTAGACCAACAAAGCAGACTTCACCTCCACGTAGTCCAAGGTCGAGCGCCAGCCACCTTAGCCGACTAGCTAGTCCGACCTGAAGAAGGCACAGGCATTCACTGACCCCACTCTCAAGGAGAGACTCCACACTGGATAACTTTTCCCCTCATCATTGCCCTGCTCAAGAAGATGAGATGGAAAGAGAGCTATAAGAGATGCAATGTTGAATCGATGTATTGCAAAGCTAGGACCCATGGCAGCAAGACATGGAGCTTGACTTCAACACTAACCCTCCATTCAGCCAGAAAATCATGGATGAGCCACTACCACCTCAATTCAAGATGTCCTAGCTAGAACTTTATGATGGAACCACTGATCCTATCGATCACTTAGAGAGCTTTAAAGTCGAACATTTTCTTTTGTCGGGCATTTCTCTTAACCCTAAGAAAAGCTGTCTGTCACTGGTATTCAAGTCTTCAGTCAAACACAGTCAGGTCCTTCAATCAGTTCGATCGAATGTTCGTTGCTTACTTCGTCAGCAATCACCGATAATGCCAGAATTTAGATTTTCTCATCAGCTTTAAGGAGAAAGAAAATGAGTTTCTTCGAGACTACATTAACTACTTTAATACTGTGACCTTAAAGGTATGGAACCGAGACCAATTAGGGCTATGATTGCATTCAAAGTCGGACTCGTCCAAAATGACCTACTCTTCTCACTTGAAAAGAAGTATCCAAAAGATTTCATCGAGATACTCAAGCAAGTTGAGAAGTACGCCCATGTAGGAGAGGCCTGGGACTAGCATGGAGGAAACCCTGAAGGTAGATCATAGGTGAAGAATGACCAAGGAAGGAGAAAAGATTACTGATGGGTAGGACATCGCACCGAGCAAGGAACCCATCGATCTTGTACTCCACCTTGGAGAGACTGAGCTGGATCCCCTCCCAGGCAACGTCGATCTAGGACTCCATCATAAAGGTTTTACAATTTCACTCCACTCAATAGTCTGCGGGCACAAATATTGATGGAAATAGTGTCACGAGGAGCTCCCGAGGTTGAAGAAGATCACTACACCAGCATGACCAAGGGATGGAAGGAAGTATTGTCGGTACTTTTAGGACCATGACCATGACACAAAGGAGTGTTGGCAGCTCAAGGAGGAGATAGAAGTGCTTATTCGATGGGTGTGACTCCGATGCTATGTTGATATCCGATCGAACCGAGAAGAGCCCCGAGGTGAACCACCATGATGTGAATATCCCCATAGAGACCGACCAGTAGCTGGGAAAATCTACACCATCTCTACGGAGCAGTTCAGCCACACCTCCTCTGGACTAAATGGAGTTGAAGATAAGGAGCCGAAGAAGAGAAAGGTCAGGGATAAAATTATTTTCTCTGAGGCTGACCTAGATGGAATAAAATATCTACACGATGATCCTATTCTTATCTCTCAATGTTTCAAATTATGATGTATACCATGTTTTGGTTGATAACGGAAGTTTCATGGATATCTTATTTTACGATGCCTTTGTATGAATGGGCTTGATCCCTGAGCAGCTAACAAAATAGAACTCCCTCTAGTCGGGTTCTTCAAGGCATGATGCCTATAAAAGGAGCTATTTCTCTCCCTATGATAGTAGGATGAGCTCCGAAGTAGACTATCATTGAAGTGAATTTCCTAATCATAAAGCTTCCATCTGCTTATAATGCTACATTGGGTTGGTTGGGGCTGAATTCACTCCGAGTTGTGGTGTTAACCTATAACTTGATGGTGAAATTTCTAACTCCTCATGTGATCGATGAACTCCAAGGGAACCAACGACTGGCTAGGGAATGCTACATGGCAACCTTATGGGGAGAAACACTTGAAGAGCACCAACCTACAGATGAGCTAGACGTTCAAGATGAGCTAGAAGAGCAATGAGGTCAGCCAGTAGAGGACCTTATTTTCATACCGATGGATGAGGTCGATCTGACCAAAATCATCAAGATTGGCTCCAACCTATGTGAAGAGGACCATCGACACCTCACCTCATTTCTCTAAGCCAATGCAGATGTGTTCGATTGGTTGGCCTCGACATGCTAGGCATAGATCCAGAGGTCATTGTTCATCACTTGAATGTGGACCTGAAGCATCGTCCGGTCAAATAGAAGAAGCAGAGGTTTGGACTCGAGTGATAGAAGGCCATACAAGAAAAAGTTGATAAACTTTAGAAGGCTAGATTTATTCAAGAAGTCTATTATTCGGAGTGGCTGGCCAATGTGGTGCAGGTCAGAAAAGTGAATGGAAAGTGGTGTGCGTGCACCAACTATATCGATCTTAATAAAGCATGCCCCAAGGATAGCTATTCTCTACCTCGGATTGACCAGCTAGTGAAAAGAATATGCCCTACAAGTCAATCGACTTATGTATGTAAGAGATTTTTTTTGTAATCTTTCAGACTTATGTAAATGATATTTTATATTAATAAAAGATTTTTTTCATCATGTGCTGCATCTTATATTTTTAATTAAGATTATGATGAACCGCATAGATCAGGATATTGATTTTAGGATTATGATGAGATCATACCTATGAGACCCAAAATCTTAAAATCTTGATCTAGAAATTCCTAGTTACAGAGATATTGAGTCGAGGATCGATGTTCTGGAAGAACTAGCACATCCTATGTATGCTCGATAGAGAGGGTAGCTGATCTCATAAGCTACTTATGTGAGATACTAATATAAGGATGTTGGTGCTCATTAAAGAATGAGTTCACTAAATTGATCTGACATGAGAAACATCTTATGGAATCCTAATGTCAAAAGATGTTTCTCTAGTGGGGATTGTGCATGTGGTCCTTAGATCTGAGACCACCATGGTACCTTGTGCATATAAAATCATACTTTTGATTCATACTCATTCATAACTTAGTTATGTACAGGGTGTTCTGGATATGATAGATTATGTATGGAAGTTATGAGTAGGTCAACATAGAATCGATCACTCCTAGTAAAAGGAGATCATATCCTACTTATTTCGATCGAGAGATGATTCAAGAAGACTTTGATCAAAGCAGAATAAAAATTAAAAAAGATTTTTAATATTTTATTAATCAAATTATCATCTTATGATCGAGAGAAATATGAATATAAAATTAATTTTAATTTGGATCCATATCCATAATCATATTTGGGATGCTGGATGATCAAAGGATTGAATTGCATGATGTTGATACAAAAATCCACCGACGTCGGAGAAGCTGGAGTCGAGAGAGCCACGGTCACCATCGGGACCTGCAAAGGAAGTCTAAACCAGAGTTGGGGGTGCTCCGACAAGACCCTCCGATGCTCAAATCAGTTCTCTGCCTCAACAAGAATGGAGTGCTCGAACGAAAATTTTAGCAGAGTTTTGAGATAGAAATTAGAGCTTAGAGAATAACGTATCTGGGATCCCCTTTTTATAGGCGAAGGGTGCAACAGACTGATAGCAATGTTTGTGACCATCTGGCAGTGGGCCGTTTGAGGCCAGGAGGAGTTTGTTATGAAGAGTAGTGGAGTGGAATCGTGGCCATCATCGTGACCTGCCATGTGGAGCCTGTTGCGGGGAGTGGAGCGGCGTCCGTTGTCGCGACTTGCCAGAGAGTAGAGGAGCCGCACGATATCTGTCGCAGGAAGTGGAGCAGAGTCGTGGCCATTACTGTGGCCTGCCAGGGAGTGGTGGAGCCGCACGATATCCATCGCAGGAAGTGGAGTAGAGTCGTGGCCGTTACTGTGGCCTGCCAGGGGGTCCAGGCCTGTCGGTCGAAGCTCGGTTGAGGTGCCTGGCGGAGAGAGGTAGCTATCCATCTGAGAGGAGCTCGGATGTTGCTGGCGAACCTTCTACCATTGGGTGCCTTGGGCGTTAAAGCTACAGGTGAGGGCCACTTGCCGTAGGAGCTCGGTCAGAGGCTTCCCGCAGATGAAGTCCGATTTCGCACAGAATTCGACAGAGGGTCGACCGGTGGTGGATGTCAGATGGCGCTGGAGAGGTTCATCCACTGGAGGGGTCCAGCTGCTGGATTTCGTGTGCTCGAAATCTATCCACTACAGAAGTTCGATCGGAGTCCGATCTCCGTAGAAGCCCGGATGGGGATCATTTGTCAAGGAATCTCGATCGAAGCCTGTGTGCAATAGAAATCTGGAAGGAATTCATCCATAATGGAAGCTCGGGTGAAGGCTTACAGTGGGAATCCGACGCGGACCGCTCATGGTAGAAATTTGAAGTAGATCGTTTGTAGCAGAAGCTCGGAGTGGGTCGCGTACAGTAGAAGCTTGGAGTCCGGCCCTTGTAGGAGCTCGGGTGAGGTCTACCTGCAACAAGAGTTCAGGGTGGAAGTCCGGCTCCCGTAGGAGCTCGGACGAAGTCTACCTGTTCGAGGAAGAAGTCTGGCTCCCATAGGAGTCCGGACAAAGTCTACCTACAGTTGAAGTTTAGGGAAGAGGTCCGGCTCCCGTAGGAGCCCGGACGAAGGCTACCTACAGTTGGAGTTCGGAGAAGAGGTCCGGCTCCCGTAGGAGTCCGGACAAAGTCTACCTGCAGTTGGAGTTCAGGGAAGAGGTCCGGCTCCTGTAGGAGCCCGGACGAAGTCTGGAAGGTGGTCAACTACCGTAGAAACTTGGATGGAGTCCGTCCATCGCAGAAAATCCAGTTGACACTGGTAGGGGTTTATCCGTCGGTAGAACTTGGGAATGTTGCGGAGGCTCGGCCGTCGGAGAGGTTCGAAAAGATGTCGTCGAAGGTCGGACGTCGGTAGAATCCCTGGAGGGTCACTCCTGACCCAAACTTCGGCTGGAGGATATTTTATACCCAACACCAGTCTCCCTACTTCCAAGTTTGAGTTTCGAATGAAGGAAGTATAGAGAAATTTTCACAGTCAAAGTTGCTCCCTTGAAGCCCACGTACGACCACCCTCGAAAATCCTGGCATTTAATGCACGCGTGCTTGAGTCTTTTCAAATCGAGGAAATCCGAAGAGACCTTTCAAAATTCTCACTGGAGCGTTATCCCAGGTACGATGCAGTAATGGCTTTATCAGCCGTCCGCTGCTTTTAGCCACCTGTTGTGGCGAGTGGGACACGTGACGAGCATGGGTCGGCCTAGGGAGATCCGTGATCATTATAGCGCCGGATCCCAGGGTCTATTTAAACCCGCCTTTCCGCCTCCAGGAGTCTCATTCTGCCTGAGAGTCCTGTTGGCGGCCGCCTTCTCTTCGAGAGCCCTGACCTTCCTTGGCGTCCGCTTTCGCCCTAAGTGTTCTTCGAGTCATCCCTATCCTTGTGCCTCTGCATCCTTTGGAGCGACTTAGGTTAGTCCCAGAACTTTTGTTCCTTCTCTTGCCATCTAGGTGCCCTTTCTCCCCCATTTTCCTTCTGTCACATTCCTCTTGTTAGGTCCCCCACGAGCCTTTCGGCTCTTATTTCGCCTGATTTCTTTGGGATTTTTAGGGTCCTTGCTTGAAATATCTTCTGGCACCTCCACCTCTAGCGGTTACAAGAGTTCGTCCGCCTCAGTCCCCCAGAACCCTCATACTGTAGACGAACCCACATCTAGCGCTGGGGCTTGTCCGGTTTTTGCACCAGGTGCCATTCCCTGTTCTCTGACTCTGGATGAACTTTTACTGATAAAGGTTTAGTATGGAGTTCCTCCGAAGTACGATCTGGAGCTTCCTGGTCCCGCCGACCGGGCTAGCACCCCCCCACCTGGCCGTTTCTGCTTGTACCAGGAGGCCTTCCGTGTTGGGCTCCGACTTTCGCTTCCGCCCTTCGTCATCGATCTTTTCTATTTTTTAGACATTTCTTTAGCTTCAGTCGTGTTGAATTCCTTTAGGTTTATGATAGGGTTCCTCTCCCTTTGCCACGTAGTCGAAGTTCAGCCATCTCTTTTTTTGTTTAGATATTTTTATACCTTCAAGCACCACCCCTCGGCAAAGGACTGGTGGTACTTCTCCCTCCAGTTCGGCAAAAAGGGGTTGCTGAAAGGTGCTCCCTCTTCAATCCATAACTGGAAGGGGAAGTACCTCTACATCCAATGTCCGATCTTGAAGCTGGGATTGCCCCCTTGGGGCTCCCTGAGGGACTCTGTCCACCGGGCTCCCAGCCTGGGGCAAGACGACCTTCAGGCCACGCGGAAGCTTCTTAGCTATCCAACTTCTTTTCTTCTCAATCTTCTGAAGGAGCAGTTTTTGTTCAACATCGGCTTGAGCCCCCTGGATCCTACGAGTATTCCATCTTTCCTTTCTTCTTCTTTCCTCCTTCTCTTCTTCCCTTTCTCTTTTTCTTTTTTTCTTTTCTTTTTTTTTTTTGCGCATCACCTCTTCCCTTTTCATTCCATTGCTAATCCTTTTTTTTTCAGGAATGGACGTCGAAGCAGCACGGATGCTTGCCAGGGGCCTCAAGGTTCACAAAAGGAAAGGCGCTGCGGCCTCTAGGTCGGCAAAGAAGGCCAGAACGGAAGAAACGAGCTTGACCACGCCCGCCCAGGTGGCTCTCATGGTCGATGTTCCTTCAGACGTCAAACCTCTGGCTCCTTGGGCTTCTTCAAGGAGTTCTCCCACTAAGGTTCCCGCTTCGGGGGCCCACTTCGAGGAGGTGCCAGGGGTTGAGAGGGAGAGGAGAAGGAAGACGGTGGCCCATAGGGTGAGTAGCCACCGAGCCACCATCGAAGAGTCCCACGATTCCGAAGAAGAGCCGGGATAGAATTTCTTTAATGACAGGGACCTGATAAAGCGACTGGTCGACGGCTGCATCTTGCCTGAAGTCGTCCAGAGGATCGTTCGAGTGCATTGAGTCAATTTCTGACTTCATTGCATCTAACCATTTCTCAGAATCAATGTCAGACATCATTTCATCAAAAATATTAGGATCATCACCATGACCCTTATCTCCCATAAAAAATATTTTCTTTACTTTCTCCGTAAGCATACCCATGTACCTTTCAAGAGGATAGGAGATCCTGTCAGATCTATAAGGTGGTAGAGGAATATCAACTACTAGCTCATGAATAATGGGTTTCTGAGGATCGATAGCTCTTTGCTCATCAAAAACATTCTCTTCAAGCTCAACTAACCTCCCATTGCCACCATCCTGGATAAACTATTTTTCTAAGAATATGATATTTTGATTCACAATCACATTGTAATCTTGTGAAAAGTAGTAGTATCCTATTGATTCTTTTGGATATCCAATAAAATGAGCTATTACAGATCTATCCTCTAATTTATCAGCTATCTATCTTTTGACATAGGTTGAACATCTTCAAGTTTTAAGATAACCTAGACTGGGCTTCTTATCGTGCCATATCTCATATGATGTGATAGGAACAGATTTTGATAGAATTTTATTCAATAAGTGAATTGCAGTTAACAAGATATGTCCCCAAAGATATAAGGTAAATCAGTGAAGTTCATCATGGACTTGATCATATCTAATAGGATCCTATTTCTCTTTTTGGATATCCTATTGAGCTGAGGTATTCTAAGAGGGGTCCATTGAGAGGCTATACCGTTGTCCTTAAGATATCCTAAAAATTTTCGACTAAGATATTCACCTCGTCGATCAGATTGAAGAACCTTAATAGATTTGCCTGTTTATTTCTCTACTTCATTTTTAAATTCTTTGAACTTTTCAAAAGCTTCAGACTTATGTTTCATTAGATATACATACCCATACCATGATAAATCATCGATAAAGCTGATGAAGTAGTTATAACCACTTGTGACCTGCACATCAAATGGCCCACACATATCGGTGTATACCAGGGCAAGTAACTCGATGGCTCTTTCTCCATATCCCACAAAGGATAACTTGATCATTTTTTGTCAAAGACAAGATTCATAAGCTAGGTATGACTCTGAATTAAAAGAGCTAAGGATCCTATCTTTTTTCAGTTTGTTTATCCCGTCCTCTCCAATATAGCCTACTCATGATGCCACAAGTACTTTTAGTTAATTTTCTCTCTAGATTTCTTTTGACCTATGGCCTCACTATTTATTCATTTAAATTTACATTCGCATCAACATGCAAGTGATATCATGTGCTAGCATAGATATGAAAATCAAATTTTGACTAGCTACAGGAACAAAATAACAGTCTTTCAAATCTAATTTAAATCCTGATGGTAATCAAAGAGGATAAGTGCCAACAGCTTCTGTAGTAATTTTTGCTCCATTGTCGACTAGAAAGATCATGTCACCTTTCCTCAACCTCTTACTTTCTATTAGATCCTACATTGAAGTACATATATGAGCACTCAAATCAGAGTCCAACACCCAACTGGAAGTAGAAGAAATCATAGGTTAGATTCAATTATGAGCATACATTCTGAAGGTTTGTCATCCTTTTTGGTCTTCAAGCTCTCTAGGTAGAGTGGATAATTTCTCCTCCAGTGACTGTCAGCATCACAGTGAAAACACTTTTTCTTTGCTTCAGCCTTCTTTGGAATGTCCTTCTTTAGCTTGCTCTCTTTCTTCTGCTTCTTCATGGATTTATCCTTCTTCTTTCAACCAGACTTTCTCTTGAATGAAAAAGTCTACTTCATAGTGAGAACAATGCCCCTTAAACTCTTCAAGGTTCCCTCAGTAGTGACCAACATGTTGATCAGTTTTGATATGGTGCAATCAAGTTTGTTCATATAAAAATTTATAATAATTTGACTATATGAACTTGTAAGAGATTGAAGGATCAAATCTATCTATAGTTCTTTTTGTATATCAAGTCTGAGCTTCTCAAGCTCCTCAATGTCCTTGATCACTATCATACAATATTCATGAACTGACTGTCCTTCACGCATCTTCAAATTGAAGAGTCTCTTGGACACTTCAAAGTGCATTATGTGACTCTACTTAATATACAACTCTTGTAGGTGAGTGATCATAGCCCTGGTAGTGGGCATATGCTCATGCTGGTTTTGCAACTCATTTGATATGGAAGCCAGCACATTGCATTTAACCCGACTGTCTTCATCTATCCACTTTTCATATGCTATTCTTTACTCAGTAGTAGAATGGTTTGATAATACTAGGGGTTTCTGGTTGAGTACATGATCTAATTTTTTAGAAGTCAAGACAACTCTGAGATTTTTAAGTTAGTTTTTATAATTAATTTCAATCAAACGATTGGATTCAAAGATGTGGGCTAGAGAGTTTGAAGTCGATATGGTTTAACAGCGAGAGTAGAGATTCAAGTTAGACTTTTGTAATTTAAATTTATATTTGGTTTATGGACTTTAAGAAGCAAATAATGACTCTCACTATTTTTTCAGATCCCTCCACTCCTCGGGTGGGAAATAAAAATTCTAACACGATAATTGAATTTTTAGTGGGTGCTACGGTCCCACTGATGCCATGTACCTCATCTAACAGTTATTAGTAATATGCACATCGATGCATGGATAATTCTTTGCCCATATGCTTCTCTAAGCATATCACAGTAACTTGGTCTCTAAGTTATGTGGGCTCACCTAACAGTTATTGATCACACTCCTTAGTTAAATCTGACCCACCATTCACAAGCAGATGCAAAGCTGTCGTTAGATTCCTCACTTAACAGTTATTGGGCCCAACTCCATTCTTATCCTGGAGCAACTCTTTGTTAATAGAGTGGTTGCATATTTCTGATGCAATTGAACCACTGTGATCAGTCGAGAACAATCAATACCAGTACCACGCCTGCACATCTATGATGGTGGAAGATCTGTGGACTTAATACTTATAAAAAGGTTTAAGTTTAGGTCTCATCTAATCAGTCATTATATGATCGATCTAATTAGCTTGGGCTAAACCAAACCGTCAAGCAACCTTATTCAAGACTCAATCTTCCAAATTGGTTAGATAAGTGGAGATCGATGGAGATCCCCCCATTACTTTTTTTAGACATCAATAAATTGATCAGATCAGTAAACAGAATCAATTAAATAATCAGCTCTTAATTACTTATCTTAGACACCTATAGGTTAATTGATCCAAATAGATTAGCTTAAGCGAATCAGACTCAAGCCATCGAGTCGAACTAGGTCCTTAGGTTAATCGATTCTACATATGAGATTTAATTGATTTGATCAACAATAATTACATAATCTTAAACTTAATTAACCTAATCCTAATTAATACTTGATTTGGTTTGATCAATTATTTAATCGAATTAGACCTATTATGTTCGAATCAAAAATCCTAGATGCAATCTAATTACGTGACCTAGTTTTTGAATACCCATGACCAAAACTCTTATACACAAACATAAATTTTAAATTCTAAAATCAAATTTTTGTTGTAAATTCTTTACATAAAAGGTAAATTTAAAATTTTAAAACTAATTTTTAGATTTAACATACAAGCATATATTTTATATATGTATGTAAAATTTTAAATCTAAACAAAAATTTAGATCATAACATGATATCGTATATCTCATATAAAAATCATGAATCATATTGAAACTAATTTTTAGACATAAATATATAATCATACATCTCATATATAAATCATAAATTAGGTTAAAATAATTTTTAAATTTATGCATGCATCTATATATCACATATACATGAACTAAAAATCGATCTAGAATAAATTTCAGATCTATGCATATCTTCACATATCGAATATATGAACTAAAAATTAAATCAAAAATAAATTTTATATTTAATGTAATTATCTATACATTTCATGTATCAAGAAAAATTAAATTTTAAATTTTTTTTCAAAAATATATATGTGAGTTTCATGCATATGAAACACGTGGCTCTGATACCATTATTGAAATTTTGACTAGGGGCATGCATGTGTATTTTAAAATTTTTTTTTAAGTAATATGATAGAATATAAGATTAAATAATCTTTTAATCTAAATCATGCATGCATAAAATAGAGAACACATAGATCTACTTTATATGCTGAAATTGAATATATGCTGAATTTTATACTGAAATTAAATATGTGATCGAATCATATACCTGTTTTATAATTTTTTTTCTTTGAATCTAGATTTGAAAGAGAGTAGATTCTTTCTTAGCCATACAAGTATTCGACCTCTATGGGTATCTACTCAGGATCAGTCTGAAACAATCCTCTTTGATGTTATCTTTCTTTTCTAAGAACGATCATCCTACGAAACTGAACAAAGCTTGGATCGTGATCAACTTTTTGATCCTTTTCTTGATCTTTTTTTTTCTTATTTTTTTGATTATGAAGCAATCAAGATCTTAAAATTAGCAAGCAAAGGGGATGTCCAAACAACTTTTAGGTGTGGAGATGGAGGATGCCCAAGCTCCTTTGGACATTGGAACCAAAGGGAGAAGAGAGGGAGGCATGGGGAGGATCTTAGGAGGCATGGGTGCTGCTAAAAATTTGATGTTAAGGGTCTTAGAGAAGGCCTCTTTAAATAGACAAAAGGTTTGAATACTATTTAAAATCAAATAACCCCTTAATATAAGTCCTACTTGCATTAGGAATCTTTGTAGCCTTAGATATTTGACCCCCTTAAGGAGATCCATTAGGCGCCAACTATTGGATCCTTTTTATCCACTTTTTTATATGCCACATGGGGCCTAGGTGATGCCCCATGCTGGTCCTAACACCCTCTTTTAAGTGGGCATACCTAACTAGATCAAATCAAGTAGCGCTCCAATGCAAACAATCAAGAAAATTGATTAAAGGTTTGAACTCTTAATGTATTTGATCCAAAACTATAGGCATCAATAATTGGAGCCTAATGAATCTAATTCATTAAGATTATTTATAGGTAATTAATTTGAATTAGTCTTATCAAAATAAGTAAATAAAGTATAAAGAGAAAATTGGGTTCAACCATGTGCTAGCAAGGTTGCCCTGAACCCAATAGGATTTTTCTAAACCCAACTGAGACTTCATAAGCCCAATTGCTCATTACAGATCTAATCTCTTTATTGTGTGACCTCATAGGTTTAATTCTATTTGGTAGTGAGATATACCATGATCTCTATCATAATATCATTAAAATTTTTTTTAATAGATCGGAATGATTCCACTCTAACTCATCAAGGATTATCGATCTTGAGCAACCCTAGTGAGCTCTCATAATCTACCAGTGATATCTAGCAGTATATAGTGGCAACCCAGTAGAATCAAAAAAGAACCTCAAGATATAATTCACATATGATTCAATCCTTCTATCGTGAGTCCTGACTAGATGGTAGGTCATGGATAAATCATCAAACCTCATCATTAGTCATATGATAGATTCGATTAACTCAAGTCCAATTGTGATCCTCATGAAAATTTTTTTTCATCAATCACACTGTTGTAGTCACAGACTCTCAGATTTAGCCTCTCAAATTTTATAGGACTACTTCTCTCTATTAAAGTTGATAGATTCTATCTAGATGCATATTCTACTCCTAAGTGGATCAATTGTCATCAACATCCACTATAAGATCTTATTAAGGTCATGTTTATGTGTCTGTCAAACTCCAGCAGTCTCACTATGAGCAATCATACCATCGTAGATAAAAGAACCATTCACATAACTATAGCATCGAGACGATCACTGACGATCGAGTAAAAATTCAAGTGATTTCTCGTACGGTCACATTTAGTACTAATTATTCTCTAACAACTATCCACACTCGTCGCTCAGTATCTCTACACTATAGATCAGAGACTCATCTACTCAGAAGAAAGTGATTTGTATATCGATCTATCCAGATTAATCACCATCCTCATGATGATACTATAACTGAAAATATTTAGGAATTAATTATATATGCTTCTAATATTCAACTTCTTGAGCATATGTATCTAAGTATTAATTTTATGAATGATTCAAGGATACATCACTCTTGAATGAAAATTAAACATACACTTTTATTGATCAAATCAATATATTAAGTATAAAATTATACACTAGATTTATTACAATGTGTCAGCCAGATTGGCTTCTAGGATATACATCTAACATTCATATCCACAGATGAATCTAAAGTGTGTCAGCTGAATAGATCCATTTATGGACTAAAACAAGCATTCATGAGTTAGAACATGCATTTTGATAAGATGATCAAAACGTATAGCTTCGTTAGAAATGGAGGAGAGCCTTACATCCACATATGGACTAATGATTCTATAGTTATCTTTCTTGTATTGTATGCAGATGATATACTCTTAATAGGAAATGACATCTCAACTTTGCAAAGTGTAAACCTGTAGCTCTCATCATAGTTCTTTATGAAGAATTTGGAAGAAGCATCTAACATCCTAGGGATGAAGATCTACAGAGAGAGATCTAGAAGGTTGCTTGGATTATCTTAATTGACATTCATCGATACCATGTTGAAATAGTTCAACATGAAGAATTTCAAAAGGGCTATCTTCCGATAGACCATAGAATTACTGTCTCAAAGAAGGATTATCTGATGATCTCTTAAAAGAGAGAGCATATGAGTAGAATTTTATATGCTTCGATCGTGGGATCTATCATATACGCCATGACATATACGAGATCGGATATGACCTATTCACTAGGGATAGTGAGTAGGTACCAGTCTGATCCGAATGAGAACCATTGAAAGGTTGTGAAGATAATTTTTAAGTATTTGAGAAATACTAAGGACCAATGGCTTATCTATAGAGACATTGACTTGAAACTTGTAAGATATACTGATTTCAGTTTTTAATCATATCATGATGGCAGCAAAAGCATGTCGGGCTACGTGTTCACCTTGAATGGAGGAATGATGTGCTGGAAGAGTTCCAAGCAAAACATGATGGCTAACTCTGTATGCGAAGCAGAATATATTATGGCATGCAATATTATAAAAGAGGCTGTTTGGTTAAGAAAGTTCATTACTGAACTTGAGATGGTTTTCTCTATTGATAGTCCAATCTTACTATATTGTGATAGTACTAGTGCCATAGCTCAAGCTAAGGAACCCAAGTCCCATTAGAGAACCAAACATATTCTGTGATGCTATCATGTTGTTCGTGAGATTGTGGATCGAGGTGATGTCGAGCTATAGAAGATTGATGGAAAGAAAAATCTGACCGCCCCTTCACTAAAGCTCTCAAGATCAAAGAGTTCGATGATCACAAGTGGAAGATGGGTATAAGATACTATCCCGATTGGCTTTAGTCCAAGTGAGAGTTACTAGAAATTATGTCCTAAAACCAGTTGACTTATTATAAATAATTAGATTCTTGTATATGAATTATTGATCAATAAATAAAAGTTATTTTGACAAGTTCATTATATTGACATCTTTCCTATAGAACTTTTAATTTTATGATGAAGTCTTTAGAACTATAATATGATCGATAAAGAAGGATTTATCGAATAGTTCTTAAATATGTTCGTGATCAAATGATGCATCATTAATAGGATGATGATACTTATCGAGTATAGATCGTTGTGGGCTATATAGGTTGGTTGTTCTCTGAACCAAAGAGTGTGGATATATTTGTATGGTATACAGGTGAGATGTAAGAGTACATCATCACTGAACAAGTGACTCACCTGCTGAGCACTCTACTATCAAGAGTAGCTTGCAAAGTGTATGGGTATAAGTGTTCCTCAGACCTGAGATTATCATGGTGACTTGCAAGTAACTCATGTGCTTTGGTGCCTGACTATCTGTATTTCTGATACAGTGACGGAAGACTACTAGGTGTAATCAAGTACTTATGAAGTTTGTATATGGATCAAGATGGGATTGACCTCTCTGGATTATAGGAGATAATGCATCACTGTATTTTAATTTAGTAAAATCTTGATCAGGATAATCCATGTGATAGATTTGAAATGTTAAAATATAATGTGGATGACTTATTCAGGGTTGACAGCAAACCCTAGATCATCCTAAGCATTCAGGATCAATGGGATGAATTATGCGATAACCATATATATAGATTCTTGAATATTGCTTTATAAATATTTGATCTATTCAGACGTCGGGAATCACTACTAGATAGTAATTTCAATCAGTACAGAAAATTATTCCTATGCTACCGACTTAGTGTTCGAACCTATGGAGTTACGCACAAAGTCAAGCAACGTAGGAAAGAATTGATCTGAGTCTATGCATTCAATTAGAAGTATGCGACTTGATTGAATAAATAGATTAGCTTAATTAAAAATTAAGTTAAAGATCATACGGAATTAAATAGTTGACTATATCTAGCTAGCACTATATATGAGGTGTAGGTTTAATTTCGAAGATGATAATGATCTGATCTATGATTCAAGAGATTTATGAGAGATTAAATTCAAGTACTAATTATTTTAGATCAGATCTGATTTAATTAGCCTTGATTGGGTTAAAAATCCAAGCCAGAATTAGACCTGAATCCTAATCAGATTGAGATTGACAGTCTATTCAAATTTGGTTCGAAACAGGTTCAAATTGAATTTGATTTAAGCCCAATTTGGATTGGATCCAAAGAGTTCCAAAAAACTAAGATTCTCTCTCATAAAGTGGCCGACCAAAGGAGGAAGAGGTGCTAACTATTTCTACCCATATTGTGCACATGCATGAAGAAGTTCTCGCATGAACATGAGGCGCTCTCCTTTCTCACATCGATTTCCTAGTTGGATAAGGTTAGGAGTCCTAACTAATTAGGTCTTTTGATTAGATATGGGCATCCAATCTATTTAAGGAGGGGACCTAACTACTGATTGGTTATGCAAGGTTTTGTGCGATAAAACAAAGAAGACCATCGTGAAGAAAGACAAGGAGGTGTAGATGCTGATTTGTTTTTGGTGTGGAGACCCCTTAGGCATCCTTCTTGGTGTGAAGGTTCCTATCCAAGATTCCTTTTAACCATGAGATAAGATCTCATCCTCTCCTTGCTTCCCTTTTGAGATATCAACGTCTTGAGCATTATCCTTCTTTCTTGTGGGGCTTGGCATGCATGCGAAGTAGAGGATCTATGCTTTCAGACCTCGCAAGGTATTAGATTCCAGTAATTCTTGAGGATTTTGATCCTTATTCTACTACATATAAGATAATTTATAAAGATTATAAAGTTTTAGAATAAAATTTTTTTTCGATGCATCCTGACGATCTGATCCTGATGAGATTTTTTTCCTTCACCTGGCATGATGAGTGTTTCCTCCTCCCTCTAGGAGTCTACGATGGAGCGATTGCTCTTACCCCATCAACCCAGAAGGAGTGCCCCGGGTCACCATGTCCAAAAGTCTTAGCTGTCTCTCCACCAAATATAGAAGGCTTCAAGCCTTAGGTAAGACTGAACCCATGTCGGCTGAAAATTCTTGAGAGAAATTTTGAGAAAGTTTCACACCTCAAGCTAAGCTATCATGCCTCTTGGAGGCCCCGGATGAGCAAACATGCCTCAGGCCATATCACCATGCTCGAAAGTCTCGACTGTCTTGCCTCTAAAGGTAGAAAGCTTCAAGCCTCCAGTAAGAGTAAGCCCACATCAGCTAAAAAATCTTGAGAGAAATCCTAAGAATGCTTTATGCCTCAGGCCAGAACCCCATGCCTCTTGGAAGCCTTGAGTGAGCTAACACATTCCAGGCTGAATCACCACATCTGAAAGTCTCGACTATCTTGCCTCTAAAGATAGAAGGCTTCGAGCCTCAGACAAGAGTAAGCCCACTCAGTTGAAAAACCTCGAGAAGGATCCTGAGAGAGTTTTATACCTCAAATCTAGCCATCGTGCCTCTTGGAAGCCCTAGGTAAGTAGTATAACCCAAGCCAGACCACCATACCTGTCTCCTTCAAGTCTCGGAGATCGCAGCACAAGCACCTCTCAAAATCCAAAACAAAGGATAGTTGAGCCTTTAAAAGATCTTCTTCTTGAGCCCTCTTGAGCTCCTCATCGGCCCAAGAAAGGCAAGTCCTCAGAAGAAGCCTGTCGAAGCAGAAGAGTACAAGTCTGAGGAAGGCAACCCCTCAGATCACAACACCACAGAAGCATTCATCCATAACAAAGTAAAAAGATACTTAAACAAAGTTTCTTTTATTTCTTTGAAGCTTAGAATTACAAGACTCCAACTTAAGGACTTGAGTATAGGACACATGGACTTAAAGTATAAGGCTACTAGGGGGTAGAAATCCCCACACCTGACTTTGAAGAGACATCCCAGCCGAGTCAAGCCAAGGGCTTTTGGGGATGGAGTGAAGTGTTACCAAACTCACTCATCCCCAAAACATTCCTTGACAAAAAGCCCAAGGAAGATGTCTTGAGAGGAATGTAGGTACAACTAGAAGGTTCGTGGCCTTCTAGAAGGGCTTGAAGTAGAGAAGATGCCTCGATCTACCGCAAGCTCCTCACTAGAATGGATGGCTAACATGGGCTATTCCAACATTAACCAGTCGCACTCCATGTTGGAACAATTGGAACTTCAGCAGCCTAATATTGGAATGGTTGGAACCTCAACAGTTTGCCTCGATTGTGATCTCACAATTGGAGTAATGATTCCCACCGATGTCTCTCGCACCCAGCCGAAGAGACTCCATAATCCATTGAAGAGTAGGGGAGAACTCCATACCATGATGGGCATAGGTGGTCATTACCTCATCAATGGGAACTGCATCGGTGGCCTTCCTTCCAAGATCTTCACTAGGGCTGGAGATGAACCTTGGCCAAAAGCTAAGATATTTTCTCCCTATTTATAAAAAGTCTAGGAGGAACAATGACCCTACAACTCCTAGTCCGAGGGCTAGGTGGCACATATCCAGCAGCCTCGGAAGACCATGCCCTCTAGGGACAAAGATGCTCCTAGCATCTCTTTTGGCAAAATGCCATTTTAGAGACTGTCACATTAAATGATTGCAGAATCTCTCAGGAAGGAAGACATGCTGATTGGTGGTGCAATAAATGCTTCAAGATTCGTGAGATAATCCAGCACCAAATCCATAGACAGATTGGAGTCATATGGAGCGTAGCGCCCTGTGTGATCAGGGTGCAAGCCGCTCCAACACAAATTCTGACCTAGCATGAGGTACATGCCGAAAAGCTGATCACCCCATATTACCTCACGACCAAGTCAGAAATCAAAGTGCACAATAGAAAAGTAAGGACAAAGGAGAACTTTTATTCCATTTCATAAAAGATGTTTCATCGATGAAAGACAAGCAAAAAACATCTTGGATTATCTTCTTCCTTTGCTCTTGAACCTCTACTGCCTCTTTAGGGATGATTAGCTAAGAGATAAGGGTGCTTAACTCATGCTCCAACACCTAAAGGCAAGCCCGAAAGATAAGGCGACAACACTGAAACCCTTGCTTGAAAGACTCATACGAACTATCGATAGCAGCCTTGGAATAGGCCACTACTTTGGAACCCAATCCAGATGGCTTTTGCACAACAATGACATGACCACCACTAGATCGATGATGACCCTCATCTTGATTGGATCGGGTCTGAGGATTCCTTTGAAGATCAGCTAGTTCAACCTTTGAACAGTCGAACCTCTTTCTTGCCTCAGCCAACTTTGCCTTTACATCAACAACCTAGTCGAAAGTACAATCCCTATCAGTCTAGATAGAAGAAGCCTCATCTTTCAACACTCAAACTTCATCCTCGAGCTTCGCAACCTCATCTTGAAGAATGGTTTCTCCACAAGTGACTCATCACAAGTGAACATCTCCACATGCACTAACTTCGACCCCTCGCTTGCAAGAAGCAAGGCGAGGTGCCTCCGACAGTCTCTCATATGCATTAGTCTGGGTCCCTCAGTCATAGGGAGCGAGGCAAGGAGCCTCTAACGGCCTATCATGCACGTCAGTTTGGGTCCCTTACTTGCAGGAAGCTGGACGAGGAGCCTGCAGCAACATATGCACATCAGTCTAGGTCCCTTGCTCAAGGAATCTCCTTCTTCCTGAATGACTCTCGATCGAAGTCAAAAATCACCATCGGGGAGGAGTTACTCTAGAGGGGAGGGGTCTTCCCTCTTCTTCCCATCAAGATCCGAGGCCAATCCGATGGGGTTTGCCAGAGTTTCTTCTCAGAAGCCCTTATTGTGCCCACCAAGATTTGGGGTTGGGGAGCTGTTGGAGCCCAAGGTAAGCCTCTCTCCTTGTTCTTCTCTTTTTCTCCTTTCTTCCTATAGCATTAGTCAACATCTTTGACCATTGGTTCATCAAAAAAATTAAAAAAAAATAGATCCCCTATTTTTCCCTGGTTTTTTGCTCCTTTATTTTTTTTGGGTGCTGGTGGTCATTGCCGACCGCCTATCTAAAATTGTTAGGCTATGATGTCGTAGACTCAACTACTGTCGACCATCGCTGTGCCGACCGTAGCCTCCAATCCAAGGAACAAACGAGACCACAAGGTCCTCTGTTTCTCTAAGAACCTATAAGAAGAAGAAAAAGAAGAAAAAAAAAGAAAGAAAAATAAAAAGAGAAGAAAAAAAACCTCTCCCCCTTGTCTCTTTCTAGACTTCCACATTCTCTCTCTAGAAAGTCTAACTGTCTCTCTCTTTATCTCTCTAAAAAAATCTCAATTTCTTTCTCTAAAAGTACGTCTATCTAGATTGCCTCTCTCTTCTAAGATTTTATGGATTCTTAGAAAGACTCTCTAATGACTTTGATAGATCCTGATGAAGGGATTGTGATCGTTAATTATTGAATAGTTAGTCCTATAAGGATTTAATATTTTTATTTCAAAAAATAATCATGATTAAGTACTTTTGGATATTAGATTTAAAAAGAAAATTTTGGAAAGCTTGTTAAGATGGTTCATGTCGGATAAAGAGAGTTACTTGAGAATTATTAGAGAGATATCGAACCAACAGAAGGATGGTACTCTCTAATCAATTAGTGGCACCCCCCTACAGGAGGGAGTTGTTGACCCCATCGAGACTACTTCGATAGTGCATCAGGAATCGGATATGGCTCGATTAATGCAAACTCTAGTTGGGGTGACATAGAGGCAGCAGTAATTGCTTGAACAGCAATAGACACATTGAGATATACCACAATAGGCTTGCTCATAGAGAGTAGCCGGAGTAGCGAAACAACATCATGAAATTTAAAAAGCTTGGTCCACCAGCCTTCAAAGGGACTACTGAATCTTTGGAAGCTGATAATTGGATTATGGAGATGAAAAAGATGTTCACTATCCAAAAGTGCAATAATGATGAAAAGATTTAGTATGCAGCTTGTTTATTACAAGTTGAAACATTCAATTGGTATCAAAGTCTACAACATAAATACGAGCAAGAAGGGGAGCGACTCACCTGGGAGAGATTTCAAAAAATATTTTATCATCGGTATTTTTTTCAAAGTATAAGAATTCAAGTAGAACAAAAATTTATTTATTTGAAATAAAGAACTATGATGGTTGCAGAATATGAAGCTAAGTTTATGGGAGCTTGTCAAGTTTGTTCTGAAGCTGGTTGAGGATGAGCGTGATCGAGTGCATACATTTGAGATGGGACCAAGAACAAAAATTAGAAAATAAATAGTGCCATATGAATTAACTATTTATGTAGATGTGGTGAATAAAAAATTAATAATTAAAAAGAAAGTCATTGAAGAACGTGCAAAAAAAGAAAGGAATTAAAAGAAAAGAAATAGAACAAATGAATTTTAAGGATAGAGTGGTAAACATATTGAGAGTACAAATAAGAGGTTAGTGAGTGATAATTATAGATTGTTTGATAACGTTAAGTATTTTCGATGTAGTGAAAATTATATGGTAAATGATTGTCGTTGGAACATTGGTGCATGCTTTGGTTGTGGTAAAAAAGATCACAAAATAACTAATTATCCATAAAAAGTGGATAATCAAACTACCTCATTAGCTGAATAAGAAAAGGATGAAAACTTGCAACCTCAGACCCAAGGAAGAGTCAATGATCTTATATAACAAGATGCACAGATTTTTGATGCAAGGATAACAGACTCTAAGAAAGATTCTCAGAATTAATTCAACGTTGATTGGATTCACTCACAAGGTAACTAATGCGACTCTTTTTCTAGATTTATCAATAAATTATATAGTATTTACATCATTTAATTTAGAATCATATTATTTACGATTTGTGAATACAAAGCATGATATTTATTAGTTAAATCTCTTATAGATACTATTGATGCATTATCGAAAGCATTAATTTCATTATAGAAATATGATCGATTGACTTTAATTTTGGATGGTTTGTGTATTTATTTGATTGAAATATGAAATTGAATCTGTCAAAAAAAAAAGATTTGAATCGAAATGAATTTTGACTTGCAGTCTGACTATGTATCAAAATCCCATCAATGAGGGTTATATGTTGGCATATCAATACCCTGTCAGTGGAGGTTATACATTGGTATATCAACATCCTGTCAGTAGGGGTTATGCACTAGTTCATTGATATCCTTCCGATGGGGGTTATACAGTGGTATATTGACACCTTGCAAGTGGGAGTTGTGCGTTGGTATATTGACATTCTATAAGTGGAGATTGTATGCTGGAATATTGATATGCTGCTAGTAGAGATTATGCATTGGTATATCGACACCCTACCAGTGGGATTGTATGCTGGTATATAGATATCCTATCAGTGAGGATTATGGGTTGGTATATCAACACCTTACTAGTGAAGGTTACATGTTGGTATAATGATTAGCTCATGTCTGTCGAGATGAATTGAATATTTGGAAAGGAATCGATTCATGAACTTAAAAATAAATTTTGAAAGGACTGAATTTGTAAGGATCTTATTTGATTAGTATTGTATATTTTGATTTGATGCACCTTACATGTTTATTTTCACCATATTAGTATTATTGAATTATCTAGCCAAAGAGTGCATATCTTACTGGGCTGTCTAGCTTATTACTTCATATTTTATTATTTTTACATATTCAGAAGACTAGCTTGACTCAAAGATTCAATATAGGAGAGTAAATTAGAGGCAGACTTTGATATTTGTTTTAGATTAGGATTTATTGAGATTTGATGTAAGAAAATGAAATTTTACTTTATAAGACACTTGATTTAGTTATTTGAATTGAAGTTGAATATTAGTTATTTGAATTCTATTCTATTATTGCTTTGTGATATTGGGATAAGATGCCTTATATGCTTATGGAGAGAGTTCTGCATGAGTATGCGGCAATTGCCATGACCTTTGACTCATGATCTCAAATTAGGGACATGACAATTAATATGGTATTAGAGCATAAGTAGGCACAATAATGGTACACAAAATCAGACAAGAGTGTCGCTAGGTAGACATTAAATACAATGGAACAATGACTTCTTTCGATTATGACATAATCTTGAAACTTAGATTTGACACAAGAATATTGATAAATTTGAATTAGAGTGTGCAGCGGAAGCATAGTGGCTTGAATTATTTTTAAACTAATCAAAATAGTAATTTGATTTGAAAGATATTATGATGAAAGATTTAATTTTGAAATTAAAGGATAACTATGAGTTGAGATAAAAATAAGGATGAAATTTCTTTTTAGGAGGAGAGAATATAATACCCCACCCTTACGCATAGACCTTGAAGCAATAAAAAAATGAATTTGAGAAGAAGACACCGTTAAGGAGTCTCCTTCTTCTCGAATGACTCCCGACTGGAGTCAAAAATCACCATCGGTGAGAAATCAAACTGCTCCCCTTCGACCCTATTTAGAGGGGAGGGGTCTTCCCTTTTCTTTCCATCAAGATCCGAGGCCAATCCGAAGGAGATCACCAGAGTTTCTTCTCGGAAGCCATTATTGTGCCCAACGAGATTTGGGATTGGAGAGCCATTGGAGCCCAAGATAAGCCTCGCCCCATGTCTTCTCTTTTTCACCTTTCTTCTCATAGCATTAGTCAACATCTCCAATTGTTGGTTCACCGAAAAAATTAGAAAAAATAGATCCCTTATTTTTTTCCCTAGTTTTCTGCCCCTTTCTTTGTTTTTTTTCCAACGTCTGTGGTCATCATCAATCGCTAGTCTGGAATTGTTAGGCTGCAGCGTCATAGCCTCAATTATTGCCTACCATCATAGTGCCAGTCGTAGCCTCCAATCCGATGAACAAATGGGACCACAAGGTCCACTATTGCACTAAGAACCCACAAGAAGAAGAAAAAGAAAAAAAAAGAAAAAAAAAGAAAGAAAAGAAAAAAAAAGAGAAGAAGAAAAAAAAGAGAGATTATCTCTCTTCCCACTTCCCTCTCTCTCTTCTCTCTTTTTAGACTTTCACTTTCTCTCTCTAAAAGCCTGACTTTCTCTCTCCACTTTCTCTTTCTAGAAAAATCTCAATTTCTCTCTCTAAAAGCCTCTTTGTTCTAAAATTTTATCAACTCTTAGAAAGACCCTCTAATGACTTTGATAGATCCTATTGAAGGAATCATGACCATCAACTATCGAATAGCCAATCTTATAAGGATTTAAGATTTTTATTTTAAAAAATAATCATGATTAAATATTTTTGGATATTAGGTTTAAAAAAAAATTGGAAAGCTTATTAAGATGGTTTCACATCAAATAAAGAGAGTTGCTCGAGGTGTTGTTGAGAGACATCGAATCAATAGGAGGGTGGTACTCTCTAACCAATTAGTGACACCCCCAATAGGAGGAAGTCATTGACCTTGTCGAGACTACTTTGATAGCACATCAGGAATCAGACATGGCTTGATTAATGTAAACTCTAGTTGGGGTGATACAGAGACAGTAGTAATTATTTGAACAGCAATAGACACACCGAGATATTAATGGAAAAACAGGCAGTTCAAAGCATGTATTTTAAATTTTTTTTAGCAGAAGATAGTAGATTAAATATTTTAATCTCCTACTTATGCTTTAGATCAGATCTAAACTACCAACTAAGGATCTATGATATAAAATTTTACATACAAAAATTTGATATAAATGAAAAACTGCATCGATCACATCGATGTCCTGAATCAGATCTTACCATTAGATCTGATTAGATGAGTTCAGAACTCATTACCTTATTATGGATCGACGATTGTCACTGCTGATAAGTAAGGTACAAGATTCTTTCTGATATTGAATAGCTACACAGCTCGTCCGGCCTCCACAGGTAGTCTAGTCGAAGCCACGAACAAATCGTCCTTCTCGAGAGTGCTAGCTCGCGCAAAGGGCAATGAATGGCTGAAATAGGCTTCTTCCTTTAAATCACCCGAACACTTTCAGATCAAAAGATGGAGCTACTCAAAGAGGTGGTGGTGTGGGAGATAGAAACAAGACCCTCTTATATTTTTCTTAGACAAAATCTAGAGCTGAAAAAATACTAGAACCCATCCTAGACCTCACACCCGAGAGGAAGATTACTTCCTCTATTTCTCATGCACAGAAGCCTGCCCCTCTCTTAAATTTTTCATGCCCCAACTCAAAAGTTTCTCACACAAAACAAAAACTAGTTTGTCATACAAAAAGTTATCCCTTCTTAAGGTGGCATCCCATGAAAGATAAGGATAAGTTGAGGTAGTTTGGTTCAAGTTCAAATGATGATTTATCCTCATCAACAATTCAAATCAAATTCAAATTCAAACTTGAGCCAAACTTCATCTTTATCCATGGAACTTAGAAAGAGGGCGACAAACATCTGAGTGAGATGAAAAAAATTTACGTAAGAACCAATTCATGCATGAGAAGAGTGGTCGGCATTTTATGGAAGAGTCCAACTCTTTTTGGACTCTAACTTCTCATTCAAGTTCAATCCTTTTTGAACTCAAAATTTAAAATCAACCTCACCCTAATCCAAAGGGGATTAGAAGGGGATGTTAATCCTCTTCTGGGCATGAGAAAAAATTCATGCAAAAACTTTTCTCACATGAAGAAAAGAAGGGCACAGAGAAAGGTGGCGCATGGTTTGTTCAATTTGAATTTGAATTCGAATCTTCATCCAATTAGGTTTTTAACCCAACCAAATTAGATTAAACCCAATTAGACCACTGAACCTAATCTAATTAGATAACAAATAATTTTAATTAAATTTTAATCAAATTAAAAATTAATCAAGGTCAAGTTTCGATCAAATCAGGAATCGAACATCCTTAGCAATTAGGTCATCTTATAACCTAATCGGATCAAAACAAATTGAATCTAATTCAATTAGATTTGATCCAAACCCCGATGCTCAATCAAATTGAGCTAATTATTAATCTAATCATTAATCAATTCTCCTATAATTCATCACTAATTAGTAAATTAATTTATTGCAACTGTTGCATAGGGTTAATCATCAATCGAATTGACTATTATATCCCAGAATGATTCTTAATCATTGATTAGCCACATGATCAGTCAAAATTTTTTTTTGAGTATGACCTCATAGGTTCGAACCTAAGCTGGCAGCACAAGAACGATCTTTCTATACCAATCAAAGTGACCATCTAACAATGATACCGACGTGCAGATAGGTCGAAAGATTTTTAAGCAACATTCAAGAACCTATTGGCATATGGTTACCGTATAATTCATCCTTTTGACCCAAATGCTCAAGGTGATCTAGGGTTTAACTTATTGGGAATAGTATCCCAAAGTCAATCGTCAGTCTGTTGACGGTTGTGCTCATTTTTGTATATGCACATGAATTATGAATTAATAAAAATTATTTTGGTATTTTTCATCACAAAATATTTCATCTTCTAATGAACTCCTATGTTGTGGTGAAGTCCTTAGGACTATTTAGACTCGACAAAGGAGGATTTGTCGTTTAGTCCTTAAATCTGTTCATGACCAAATGATATGTTTTTACCAAGGATGACAACATTTATCAAGCATAGGTCATTGTGTGCCATATAGGTTGGTTGTCCTCTTAACCAATAAGTGTGGAGATACTGGTATAGCATACAGGTGAGATGTAAAGGTACATCTGTACTGAACGTGACCGACTTCGGAGCTATTTCTACTGTCAAGATTTGCTCCGATAGAATATGGGTATAAATATCCCTCCGATCTGAGACCGCCACAGTGACTTGCAAGCAACTCACTACACTTAGGCACTGGACTACCTGAATTTCTAATTCAGTGACGGAAGGCTGTTGGGTGTAGTCAAGTACTTGACTTGTCGGTGCGTGTGTCAAGATGGGATTGACCACTCTAGTTTAGGAGCTGTGTACAGTCGTATTTCAATTTAGCAAAACCTTGACCAGGGTAGTCTTTGTGAGGAGTCACCGGACTGTTTGAGTTGAGCACGATTCGGATGATCTAATCAGGGTTGACAGTTTAACCCTGAGTCATCCTAAACACAGAGGTCAAAAGGATGAATTATACAGTAACCATATTCACGTAGGTTCTGAGTGTTGCGATTGCGACCATTCGACCTATCCAATCGTCAGGTACCATTGCTAGATGGTCACTTCGATTAGTATAGGAATTGATTCCTGTGCTACCGGCTTAGGTTCGAACCTGTGGGGTCACACACATTAGAGGTTTCTATCTGATCTGATGGCTGATGAAGAGTTCTAATGCTCGTGGACTATGAGTCCTATATGTATGGGACTCTGTGATCGAGAATCAGGATTCTTTGATCATGAGTCCCACACATTTTGGGTACCGGGGTCAAGGGTCCCACTGGTTTGGGACTCTTCGATCAGGGTTACATATCGATGAATTCTGATGCCCGATTATCCATCGAATTTGGACTCAATATTTATGAGAGATTTAATTAGTGATTTGATCACTAATTAACTTAATTTGATTGAGTAATTATTTTTGGATCAAGTCCAATTGACTTGGATTCAGTTGGGCTTGACCCGATTAGGTTAAGAGTTGACCTAATCGTCGAGATGGTTTGGTCCCTGATATGATCAGGGGTTGGGCTTAATCAATTTTTGATTTAGTTAGGATTTTATTGAGCCTAATTAATCCTAATTTAATTAAATTTAAATTAGTCTAATTGGGCCTAACTTATTTGGTTCAATTAGGTTGGTTTAAATAATGAAACCATCTTGACCCATTCTCCCTGCGCCACCTCACTTCCATTGCGCCTTTTGAATTCATGAGAAGGAAGTTCTCATGAATTTTTTCTCACACAAATCCCTCTTCATGACCTACTTTTGTGCACTAAATGAGTGGATAAGGATGATTGGTTGGCCATTCAAATTTAAAATAAAGTTTGAATTTGAATGAGCAATCAATCCTTGCGCCTTGACCTTATCCTCTTTTAATGCCCCATTTATTACACGAGAAAATGTTTCTCATGAAATCACTCATGCACAAATTAAGACACGCCCTCCTCCTCTCACGCTCTTAGTGGATAAGAATAAATTGGTTTCCATTTGAATTGAAAATTTGATTTGAATTCAAATGTGCAATTACTCATCTTTATCCTCTCACATGGATAAGACGTTTGACATTGTTTTAAAAGGAGGAGAAGAGTGGGGCGTGTGCAAAAAAAATTTTTGAAGAAAATTTGGGCATGAGGAATCCTTGTGTGTAAGGTGGAGGTCAATATCCTTTCGAGAGAAAAAGAAAGAAAAGAAAGAAAAAGTGTACGCAGGGTTTCAGTGAGTTCTTCAGGGTTTCAGCTTGGAGTTCGGAAAGTGAGAAGGTGAGCTATGAGTGTCGTGAGCCCACCAAATTTTAGGAAGATCTTCAACATCCTCTCAAGCACATCTATTGATGATTCAGAGCATCTGAAAAATTGGCAGACATCGATCGAAGGAGTTCGATCAGCATCGACCGTCGAAAGGGCTCTACAACGAGCTAGCACTCATGAGGAGTTGATCAGATCGGAAGCTTCATGTGGATGATCCACAGAGGCCAGACATACTGTGTGGCTGCATCGTGATGATCAGACTCTCTCGATGGTGATTAGATTGCGATAATCTACTACCCGCACAAAGGTATTGTGTTCTGAACACATTGCAGTAAAGTATTTACTATTCAAATTCGAATTTCAAATTTAAATGTATGCATGCTATATATCATATTTAGATCCTAGTGTAGGATAAATTTTTATTAATTAATTAGATTAATTAATAATTTTTACTGTAAAATAGTGATTTTGAAAAAGTTTTAAAATTATCATTTTACCCCTGCACTGATTATCCCCATAAATGGTATCAAAGCGGGTTCTTAGATATGATATATATATTTGTATATGTAGATTAAGTTGTAATCTAAAAGTTTAAATTTGAAATTTGAAATTTAAAATTTAAAATTTAAATTTTGAAAGTTGTTCGAAATTTAAAATTCAAAATTTGAAATTCAAAATTTGAAATTCAAAAATTTGAAATTTAAAATTTGAAATTTGTTTGAAATTTGAAATTCAAAATTTGAAATTTGAAATTTAAATTTTGAAATTGGTATATTTAGATATACTTGATCTAAGTAGCAAGTAATCGAATTGGGTTGGTTGCCATGGCCGTCTGGTCATAGGAGAAAAGTAGGGTTTAAAGGCCTTCTCCTCCCATTCGATGGGGTCTCCTATGGCGGTAGGGGTGCCACTGCAATTATATCCCATGCAGATGAAGCAGCGAAAGGAATTAATTGTATAAGTTCAATTATAAAATTTATCATGAATGTGTTAGATTAGATCTAAAGAAATATTCATGATTTATTTTGATTAAGTTATTTTCTGTTATGTAATTAGCAATAGGATTGCTATTTATGAAATATGCTGATCTATTTGTGAAATGAGTCAACATATTTGGTGAACAGAAAATAAAACCTTTCAAATTTGAAAAATTATTTTTGAAATACCAAACCCTGACCTATCAGTCCAAATACTTAATTAAAAGAACTAAGTGTTGTCTAGTAGGTCTAGAATTGTGAATTAAGACCTAAGACAATTGCATAACTTGTGGGTCAATGGGTTAGATGGATTAGATCCATAATTGGGTTAGACCTAAGGTTAGCTTAAAGAAATAGACTAAATTAGAGTAATTGATCAAATCTAATCAAAAGTTGAATTAGATTAGGTCAAGGATACTCTAGATTCAACTCCAATAATTGTAGTTGAATGGGTCCATATCTTTAACTAGACCAAGATGGACTTAATTTATGGCTATGCGGTGGAACCCTATTTACTAAGTTGATCAAATTAAAACTAATGAATTGGTTGGTGTCTAAGGTAAGTTTGACCAGTGGTTTTTAAGCGGGAGCTACTCGCAGTGATTTGATCTCTGACGAGTTAATGACTTATCCCCACCACTGATCTCACTTACCTGGCCAACCTGATGAATTAGGTTTTGATTAGATCACTTGGTGATTAGGACTCACCCATGTCATTAGGTAAATCAGTGTGACTGATTTAGGTGCTCCTAATGCTGGCTTTAATTAAATCTTTTTTAATCTGACTTGGTGAAGTCAGTGGGAGGATTGAAATTGGCTGGATAGTTTCTTCTCTTCGATTCTTTAATAAAATCTTCAAAAATTATTAGATCCCTAAAAATGATTAAGTTATATTGATAACTAAATCATAGCCTCCCATTAAGTGAGTGATAATGAGTCCATTAGTTTAATAATCATTGGAGGCCCAAAGGCCTGGTGCTTATTGACTAATGGAATTATCATTCATAATATGATAATTTGGTTTGAGTCTTTCTGATGGTGGTAAGGTTGGCCGGCCAAAGTCGGGCCTGATCATTTATTGGTCTGATTCACCAAATCAAATCATGTTAATGGTTGGACCTAACCAGATCTTTTCAATGGAGGCCAAAGCCTACTGATTAGGTTCTGGGGCAAAATCAATTATTAGAAGTTGTTTAGAGAAACAACTGATTATGAACCTACCCATAGATGCACATGGGTTGACCAACCAAAGTTGGGCTCGTGTGTAGTCTGTGTGGATTCTAGTACCCACTAAGGAATTAAAGTAATTCCTCGAATTGGAGGTTGAGGCTACCAATTCGTAAAAATATTGAGAGAAACTTTAGACTAAAGTTCAAGTCTTAAGTATTTATAATTTATGTACTAATATAGGTCTGGTTTTCTTTTATGCAGCTATGGCCACTATCCTTTCGCTCCGGTCATTATTAGATAATGACAAGCTCATGGGATCTAATTTTGATAGCTGGTATCAAAAATTAAAGATCATCCTTGAGCATGAGCGGATCCTTTATATAGTAACGGATCTGGCACCTGAGGAACCAGCCTCGAATGCTAGAGGGGTGGTCTGAGACACTTACCAGAAGTGGCTCAACGACTGCACCATCATTCGGTGCATTATGCTGGCGGCAATGAATGATGAGTTCAGCCACAGGTTTGAGAACGTCCAACCACAGGAGATGCTTCAAATGTTGAACGATTCCTTTGGCACGCCTGACGATGTTGAAAGGCAC